>NW_005366833.1:1319859-1325323 GCF_000412655.1 Myotis brandtii | reverse complement strand
GGCTGCTGGCCGCCATCTTGGTTGGGTTAATTTGTATATAGTCGCTCTGATTGGCTGGTGGGCATGGCTTAAGGCATAGTGAAGGTACAGTCAATTTGCATGTTTGTCGTTTATTAGTGTAGATTATTCAAATAAAAGAATTCTGTGGTTCAGATTTTAAAACGCTACATTTCTTTCCCATAGGACTACTCAGAGCCTTTAAAAGACTAATAATAGGAATTTAGAGACCTCAAAAGAGGAAACTTCATGCAGTATTTCCCTGCTTTTGTAACCATAAATGGACTAACATTTTATGAAATACAGTTTGATAAATTCTGTACTGGGGTTGATGATAAATCTATAATCTAAACAGGAAAACATGAGATGGCTTTCTATGAGTCAAGCCTTATTATAACAAATACCCATACAATGAACATTAGAGCATTTTAAAACATTGATAATTTTGAAACAGGGATAAGCTTCAAAGAGTGTTTGATATAAGAAAATCATTTAAAATAAAAAATTAAAATATTTCTTAATTTGGCCCTGATATACTATGATTTATTTCTACCTTAGCATGATGGAGGAGTGAGTGCGGGAAGAATGAGTCAAAAAGGAGTGGGGGAAAGAAGAAAATCATTTACAAAATTGATTTCTTAGCTACATCAAGAAATTTCAACTGAATTGGACTCCTACATGATATGAAATGTTTCTCAGAAGGTTTAATTACAGTATTCTAAATGATTAGAGATCATAAATGACAGAATATGTAGAATTGGACAAGACTAAAAATATAGACAGCCTTTGAGAAAAATCCTCTTGAGAAAACTATTGTAAGAAAATATACAGATGGTGTAGCCTGGGTTACTACAGAGGCAATGATAAAATAAACAGGAGCAAAAGTGAATTAAGTTACCTTCTCCCTTGAGTAAAGAGTTATTCTACTCCAACTCCCAGCACGTCTCAATTGTTCAAATTAAATATATGCTTACTCACTAACTCACACAGTGAAGCCTGTCATGCTGGCATGTAAATGTCCATATTCACAGTGAAAACCAGGTAAACACTTCAGTATCATCAAATTATAATGACTGCACATTTTCATAACTGATGACACATCTCTGTGAGGGCAATCATCACCTCTTGAGTGAGACCCATGCATTATGGCTACTCAGCATGGGGATGCTGGTGACAGGAGCATCAGTGGACCAGCACTGACGAAGCATACACAGGCTGTAGGCCATGGACTGAGTGCTTGAAAGCTCATGATAAAGATCGGCATCCCCATCTTCTGGGAGTATCATCAGCAAAAAGCATTTATTATCATACAGAAGTAGGAATTTGTGCCCCAAGTCAGATCAGACACTAACTGGCTATTAATTCAGTGTGGTGGAAGTATATGGAATAATCTTTCCTAACACACATAGAAGTATACCAAATAAAAAGAGGGGATATAAAGAACCTAAAATGAGTATTAGAAACAAAAATTGTATATAGTAAAATGTCAGCACTACAAAATGAAAAAAGAAAGTGGAATGGCTTTTGCTGAAAAATCTTTTACTATATTTGAGAAAACCATTCATAGTCCTTTAGCTACTAAAATTTTGACTCTAACTCATGGCAACACAATGTAAATGTGAAAATGATGCTGCAGAATCTTAATAAAAAATTATACTTGTTAGGAAGAAAAGGTTTCTAAAGATGTATCAATCTTTATCTTGACCAAGGGTGCACATTTATGGCATGACTAGCTGCAGTTGAGATACAATCTGAGCCCATAGAGACCAGATCAAAGCTAACTGGACTCTATGGAAAATGAACTCATGATCTAACTTCATCAGCCATGATCTAACCAACTGAGCTAATGAGCCATATAAAATACATGTTGGCATGAGATATTTACTTTGAATCATTTCTGTGCTTAAATGGGCCATATAATTTTAGTCAACTTTAGAGATGTTTTCCCAAGGTTTTGTGAATAAATTGACTCACTGATCACACACATTTACCTATTATGTAGAAAGTCAGTGGTGAGGTAGTTTAAAAATACACAAGGCAATATGCAGAATTTAGAGTCTATATAGGAGAGAAAAATGTAATAGAAAATAACTATAGTGCAAAATTTAACAGCAATAATTGATGTTTATTGAGTATTCACTATTTCTCAGATATTACACAAAGCACTTCTGATAAGCTAACTATATCCATCTCATAGAGAAAAAAGTGAAGCAGGTTGTGTAACTTTCACAAAGTCACACTCTAGTAATCTCTCACTCTGCCTTGGACTAATGATAAATGACTGTGATAGATATTGCAGAGCTAACTCTCTGAACACTCATTCCAACTACCCTTTTCCCTTGCCACCTTCTCGCATATGGACACGAAAGCTACAACTCTTATTCCCAGATTGCTGGCTGCTAACGATTACGAGATGACACAGTTATGGCCAATGAAATGAAAGCAAAAGGGAGCTAGGAGTTTCTGGAAAAGCTTCTTTCTCTCCCCACAACCCCTTTCTCCCTCTTCCTCGCCCTCTCTATCTCTCCATATATATAATGTGACATATGATATTATGTGATATATATTATATGTAATATATACATACTCTAGACCAGTGGTTCTCAACCTTGGCTGCACATTAGAACCACCTGGTAATCCTTTTAAAATCCTGATTTCTGGGCCTCATCCTCCGGAAATTCTGTTTCTTTGTTAAGGGGTGGGGACACAACATTAGTAACAAAGAAACAGAATTTCCAGAGGATGAGGCCCAGAAATCAGGATTTTAAAAGGATTACCAGGTGGTTCTAATGTGCAGCCAAGGTTGAGAACCACTGGTCTAGAGTATGTATATATTACATATAATATATATCACATAATATCATATATCACATTATATATATGGAGAGATAGAGAGGGCGAGGAAGAGGGAGAAAGGGGTTGTGGGGAGAGAAAGAAGCTTTTCCAGAAACTCCTAGCTCCCTTTTGCTTTCATTTCATTGGCCATAACTGTGTCATCTCGTAATCGTTAGCAGCCAGCAATCTGGGAATAAGAGTTGTAGCTTTCGTGTCCATATGCGAGAAGGTGGCAAGGGAAAAGGGTAGTTGGAATGAGTGTTCAGAGAGTTAGCTCTGCAATATCTATCACAGTCATTTATCATTAGTCCAAGGCAGAGTGAGAGATTATTAGAGTGTGACTTTGTTATGGGGTGGGGCCACAACATTAGTAACAAAGAAACAGAATTTCCGAGGATGAGGCCCAGAAATCAGGATTTTAAAAGGATTCCCAGGTGATTCTAATGTGCAGCCAAGGTTGAGAACCACTGCTATAGACAGAAGAGAAAAGGTGAAAAAAGATGTTTTCTTTTTATAAAGCAAACATTATCTTCATTTAATAAACTCTGATATTTAAAATACAAGTCAAACATCTACATTAATAAGAGTCTCAGTTGTCAGGAGTGCTTCAGAGGCTGATTTTTCTAAGGACCAGACAGGAGGACCTGTATATATAATAACAGCAAAAGATCTCAGAGAGTGTGCAAACACAGAAGGGAGGCAGTTGGGTCCTGAGCAAATGACACTACACAGTGCACTTGTCTTATGGCCGAAGACAATGCTTTTTTATTTCAGATGGTTTCTGTATTTGAATATCAAATAGTTTACTTATACAAAATAGTAATTTAAAAAAAAACTTACTCCTAGTAGTTCAGTGTTGTAGAAATTAGATAATCATATTTCAAATATATGTTTTCCTCATAAAAAAAAGAGCAAAAAAAAAATATTCCTGGAAACATTCCCCTTTGAACTATGCAAGAGACAACTGAAGTCCTACATTAATCAAGAATTTCCATATATATTTCATTATATTTGGATTTTGTGTGCCATATATATATATATACACACAGTCCAATTATACATATACTGTGTGTATGTGTGTGTGTGTGTATACATATATGTATATGCGCGACCGGCCAACTGGCTGACTGGGCAGTAGCTATGATGTACACCGACAACCAGGAGACAGACGCTCAACACAGGAGCGGAAACCACAGGCATGGAAACATGGAACAGACTGATTAATCTCAGAGGGAAATGGGGGGTGGGAAGAGATTAACCAAAGATCTTATATGCATACTAGAGGCCCAGTGCATGGATTCGTGCACCGGTGGGGTCCCTCGGCCTGGCCTGCACCCTCTCACAATCCAGAACCCCTTGGGATGCTGGATAGCCAGTTTCAGCCCGACCCCTGCAGGCCCGATCCAGATAGGAGGGAGCCCGATCCTGTGCATTGAGAATCTGTCCCCTGGTGGTCAGTGCACGTCATAGCGACTGGTCGATGGGTCATTCGGTCGCTTAGGCTTTTATATATAGATAGATAATATAAAATCCCGTTCTACACTGTGCAAATCCCTAACACTATGTGGTGCAAATATAAAATAAGCTTTATTGGAGAAAATCTTACAGGCTGACATATAGCAGAGGGAGCACAGCTGGACTGGATACACCATGGTAATTGCTCTGTAGAAGATCTCTGGCCTCAAATGGGAGAATTAAAAAGACTCCCACATGAACTTACATTGCTCCATTGGTATAGACAGTATCGCTTCCTTCCACATACTGCACCTGAGCTGGGTAGACATGCTGTACCTGTTGCACAGTCTGTACCTGCTGTACCTGAAAAACAAATATTAGGACCTTGGTGAGTGATAGATATGAGAAAATGCACTACATTAGATTTACCTCAAATATTTTTCTAGGTTGGTGATCAATGTGAGAATGGCTTAAGATGTGATCTGTAACATCCTTCGAAGACAAGTGAATGTTGGTTGGGCCCAGATCAACTGCAGCAATAAGGCTGAAAAATTCTATAACATTCCTATAGGTATATAGATATATACACACTTCAAATATTTAGGGTGAAAATTCTGAAAGCTTCTCACTATTTTGAAAATTTAGGACTTCTCTTCCCCTGGGTTGTTAAAGCTAAATTTATTTTTTAATTAAAAAACTCATGATGGAAAATTTCAAACACTTAAATATAGAATAAATATTACAACAAAACTCATTTATTCATCATTTTATATAAATATTTGTCACAGGACCTCATCTTTCAACCTCTCAGAGGATTATTTAAAAGCAATTGCAGAGACTATATCATTTCACTGGTAAATATTTCATTTTGTTTATAAGAGATAAGACCTATTTTTAACATGAACACAATATTGATATCACACATAAATATTAGCCATTCCTTAAAACCATCTAAAATCCAGTCATAGTTCAAATTTCTATGATTATTCCAATGTCTTCTTATTGTTGCTTTGTTCAAATCAGGACCCAAACAAGGTCTACATATTACATTTGTATCTTTCTCTTTTAATATATAATAATAATCTATGATAATAAATGTGTAATATGCTAATTAGACCAGATGTCCTTCCAGGCGACCTTCTGGACAAAGCTGGGGCTGCGAGGGAACCCAGGTCCC
>NW_005366833.1:1318663-1319787 GCF_000412655.1 Myotis brandtii | reverse complement strand
GATAATAAATGTGTAATATGCTAATTAGACCAGATGTCCTTCCAGGCGACCTTCTGGACAAAGCTGGGGCTGCGAGGGAAGCCCAGGTCCCGGGTGCCTGCTGGTGGCCAGAGGGAAGCCTGGGTCCCGGGTGCCTGCCGGCAGTTGGAGGGAGGCACGGGTCGGGTGCCAGAGGGAAGCCAGTGCTGGCAGCTGGGAGTAGAAAGGCCTACTCTTGCACAAATTTCCTGCATCAGGCCTCTAGTCTCTAATATTTTCCCATCCTTTTTATTTCTTGGCTAGAGGCCTGGTGCATGAAATTTGTGCATGGAGGGGGGTTCCCTCAGCACAGCCTGCACCCACTCCAATCTGGGACCCTTTGGGGGGTGTCCGACCGCCGGTTTAGGCGAAATCCCTAAGGACTCACCTGCCTGCCTGCCTGCCTGATTGCCCCTAACTGCCCTCCCCTGCTGGCCTAATCAAGCCCCCAACTGTTTTCCCCTGCTGGCCTGATTTCACCCCCAACTGCCTCTGCCTGCCTGATCACCCTTAACTGCTCTCCCCTGCTGTCCTGATCTCGCCCTCGCCCCCAACTGCCCTTCCCTGACAGCCCGGTTGCCAACTGCCCTCCCCTGCTGGCCTGATCTCGCCTGTAACTGCTCTCCCCTGCTGTCCTGATCTCGCCCTCGCCCCCAACTGCCCTCCTTTGCTGGCCAATTTGGTTCTTATTGGTCAGCTCCTATGCCAGTCAGTATATCTGGGCCTATCAACAGGGCTTGATCAGAAAGGCGGGGCTGATCAGCAGCCCTGGTGGAGGCCTGGAGAGAAATGGAGGCACGGCTGTTGGCCAGGCCAGGAGAGAAAGAGAGGCAAGTTCTGATTAATGGCTGCCACAGAGGCTACAGATCAGACACTGCCTCTCTCTCTGCAGGCCTCTCTCTGGGCCTGATCCGCAGCCCCCTAGGCCTGTGGTCGGCAAACTGTGGCTCTCGAGCCACATGCGGCTCTTTGGCCCCTTGATTGTGGCTCTTCCTAAGCCTTAGGAGTACCCTAATTAAGTTAATAACAATGTACCTACCTATATAGTTTAAAAAATTTGGCCCTCAAAAGAAATTTCAATCGTTGTACTGTTGATATTTGGCTCT
>NW_005366833.1:1313513-1317965 GCF_000412655.1 Myotis brandtii | reverse complement strand
GCCTGGTGCCAGGGACCTGAGAGGGTTTGCTGAGTGAGTGAGTGAATAATGAGTGAGTAAGTGAATGAGTGAATGAATGAGCGAGTAAGTGAATGAGGCAGCAGCTACAGGGCGGGAACTTCTGCCGCGTTGCTATGGCGACATGGCAGAAGTTCCCGGCCACCTGACGCCCACCCCGGGATCCCGCCCCGCCGCTCCCAGTGGCCCGGCGCCCCTCTCCTGGCTGCAGCATAGTTCCCGCCCTGCTCCCAGCAGTGGCCCAGCACCCCTCTCCTGGCTGCTTAGTTCCTGCTCCCAGCAGTGGCCCGGCACCCCTCTCCCAGCTGCTTAGTTCCAGCCCTGCTCCCGGCGACCCAGGCCCCCAGTCACTCCTTCAGCAGAGGCCAGGACAGGCGGGAAGCTTGGCTTCCTCCATTACGGGGGCAACCAAGCCTCCTGCTTGCTCCAGCTCCATGACTGCCGGCCGCCATCTTGGTTGGGTTAATTTGCATATAGTTGCTCTGATTGGCTGGAGGGCGTTGCTTGGGGCACAGCGAAGATACAGTCAATTTGTACGTTTGTCTTTTATTAGATAGGATTGTTACTTGTTGAAGAGACTGGATTACTTATCGTGTAGAATTTCTGGAATTCTACATTTGGCTGATAGCATCCCTGAGATGAACTTTAGTAAGTTCCTGTGTCCCTTCATGTAATATAATCTGGTAGATCAAGGGCCTTGAACAGGTTCAAAATTTGAAAAGCTGTGTACTTCCCATGGCATCATATCAGCTGCCATGTAAAAACCGGTTGTCTCTCTTTTTGTAATCCTATTTAAAAAAAGTCTAATATGCAAATAGAGCGACCAGTGGAACGACCAGTCACTATAACACGCACTGACCACTAGGGGGACAGACACTCAATGCAGGAGCTGTCCCCTGGTGGTCAGTATGCTCCCAGGGGGAGCGCCGCTCAGACAGAACCCAGGCTCATGGCTGGCGGTAAGGAGTGAGGGGTCCCAGCCTGCAAGAGGGTGCAGGCTGGGCTGAGGGACCCCACCCCCCAGTGCATGAAAGTCATGCACCGGGCCTCTAGTGTTACATATAATCAGTGGAATCAGGTGTTGCCAGCTGAATGCCTGTATTATGATATTCCCTATCTATGTTTTACCTGAGGATATTAGTAGCCAATGATGATCATTTTCTAATCATAGTAATTTAATTAATAATGGTTGCAAGCTTAGTTAGTCTAATTCTGCAATACATTTTCATTTATTAGTAGACTTCTATAATGAAATTCCTCTCAACAATAATTTCATTACTTTGAAATAGGGTTGTATGGGAAGAATAAGGTAAATACATGATTCTTTTCTTGAGCCAGTACAAAGAGTGATGACTTTATCCCCTAGCTCCCTCCCAGTATAGTTTTGCAATGGATTTTTTCAGTTTGCTTTGTATCCTTATGATTCTTGGCTTTTGAACATATTTGATGCTTTTTAAACATAGAAGTTTTTCTTCTAAAACTGTTCCATCTTTGACAAATGGCAGTCCCTTCAAATTTAATCCTGTTTCTTCTGACATGACCACAGTAATCTTTAATTCTCCTGCTTTCTGCCATAAGATGGTTCCAGATTTATCTCTTACATTTCCTGTCCTAGATATTGAATTAACCATTTCTTCAAAGAGCCTGGCTCCTACTAGAAAGGAGAAATATAAGTATAAAAACTGTTTAGGAAAGCAATTTATAAATAGGCATCCTGTTTGACCACTCTGTGATTTTTTCTACAGAAATACCTAACATCTAAGGAGGCGCTGTTCAATATTACTAAAGAATACAGTCAATAAGAACAAAAAGTTAGAAGAAGAAACCTTAATGACTATTAAAAGTGGAGTAATTAAATAAATTATAGGAAAACTATTCTATAGAATATATGGCTGATGTTAAAAGAATAAAGAAAGATTGATGTGTACTTTAACAGCAAGAACCAAGTAGAATCTCTAGGGCTGAAAAACACAATATCTGAAATGAAAAATTCACTAAATGGGGTTAAAAGCAGATTATATAATGCAGAAAAAATTACCAGTCAATTTAAAAATCTGCCATAAATAATGAACATATACCAAAAAATGAGGAATAGAGCATTAGTGAACTATGAGACATATCAAATAGTCAAACATGTAAGCAAAGTCCCAGAGGAGAAGAGAAAGAACAGAAAACATTAAAAGAAGAGAACTAGAGCCCTAACTGGTTTGGCTCAGTGGATAGAGTGTCAGCCTGCAGACTCAATGGTCCCAGGTTCGATTCTGGTCAAGGGCATATACCTTGGTTGTGGGCACATCCTCAGTAGGGAGTGTGCAGGAGGCAGCTGAATTGATGTTTCTCTCTCATCAATGTTTCTAACTCTCTATCCCTTTCCCTTTCTCTCTGTAAAAAAATCAATAAAATATATTTTTTAAAAAAAAGAAGTGAAGAGAACTAGAAACTTTTCCAAATTTGGTTAAAAGTATAAACATACAGATCTAAGTGCAATGTATACAAATTTATAGATACATCCACATCAAAGAGCATCAAAGTGCCAAAAATCAAGAATATGGAGAAAAAATTTAAAGTAGACAGAGAACGGACACATTATATACAGTACAGGGTAACAGCTATTATAATGACTACAAATTTCCCCATCAAAAATTATGCAATGGAGGAGGATGGGAAAACATCTATAATACTCTCAACAATAAAGATATCTTTTAAAAGTAAGCCCAAGACAGTCAAATAACATCTTTATAGTCATGAGAAGAAAAAAGTCAACCTAAACTCCATAACCAGTGAAATGTCCTACAAAAAAAGGGGGAAATCCAGTGAAGGTAACGACAAAGTTTTTCAGGCTGAAGAAAAATAATACCACATAAGAACTGAGATCTATACAAAGAAATGGAAGCATGAGAAATAATAAGTTTGTAGGTAAGTTAAAAGTTTTTTCTTTGTTTTCTCATCTTTCCATTTCTATAGATATCTGACTATGTAAAGTAAAAATAATAGCAATATATAACTGAGTTCACCGCATATATACAAGTGAACTGGATGTATAACAAAAATGTCACAAAGGATTGAAAAGGGAAAAGAAAATACACTTTGTAATATTCTTATATGTTAAGTGGTATAATATCACTTGAGCACAGGCTGTGTTGAATTAAAGATATTAACTAAAAATCCTAGAACAGACATTAAATAGAAAATAGTGTAGAATATAGTGAAGATAAAATGTAATTCTATAGGATACTCAATAAGTGAAATGGAAGGCAGAAACAGAGAAAGTGAAAAAAAAACCAATAGAAAAAAAAGATGCTATAATTAAATGCAATCACATTGATAATTATACTCAACTTAGAAGATTTAAATCTTGATTTCCAGAATGGGTAAAAATGTGAGATCCAACTTCATGCTCTCCGCAAGAACACACTTTAAATACACAGATAGAAAGGTTAAAAATAAAGAGGTATGGAAAGATAAACTTTGCAAACACCAACCATAATAAAGATGGACTGGTTATATTAATATCAGTCAAAATAGACTCCAAGACAAAGACAGTTACCCAAAGATAAATGTTTTGTCAAGAAAATTATCAAGAATAATAAATTCTATGTTTTGGCATCAAGGAACAGTTTTAATAACATGAAGCAAAAACTGAGAGGACTGAAAGAGAAAGCAAACACATCTACAGTTACATTCTTTATAAATGACAAAAGAGGGAGAAAATCAGTAAGAACATAGAAATTACCAACCAACTTGATCTTAATGATGTTCATATGACAATCCACATAGCAGCACAATACACATGCTTTCTAATGCACCTGAACATTCAGCATGAAAACTCTAATGCTGAGCATTTAAACAAATCCTAACCAATTTAAAAGGATTAAAATAATACAGAGTATGTCATTCACAAACAAATCAAATAAAAATAAAAGACAAAAAGATACCTTGAAAATCTCAAATCTACACTAATAAAAGAGAAAGATGCAAATTGACCATACCTTTGTGACGCCCACCAGCCAATCAGGAGTGAGCATGAAAATTAGCGGGACAAAGATGGCAGCGGCCACAGAGCCAGCCAGAGCGAGTGGGAGGCTTGGGTCGCCCCTGGCAACGGAGGAAGCCAAGCTTCCTAACCGCCCAGGCTGGCTGCCGAAGGAGGGGCCTGTGGGTGGCGGACATGGATGCGGTCTGGGCGGGTGCCAAAGAAGGGGCCTGTGAGCAGAGGACATGGAGCCGGCCCCAGCGGGCACGCTAAAGGCTTAAGTCTCCGTCGCCCCGGCGAGCCGCCAAGGGAGGGGCCTGCAAATGGCCCTCAGCCCCTTACCCAGGTTGGCCACGCCCCCATGGGGTGAGGGTCCCCCGCTGGGGGGGCATGGCCTGCCTGCAAACAGCCATCAGCCCCTCACCCAGCCTGGCCAGGCCCCTCAGCAGGGACCCCCACCC
>NW_005366833.1:1308467-1313478 GCF_000412655.1 Myotis brandtii | reverse complement strand
GAGGTAATGAAAGTCCAGACTATCCGTTAGTTCTCTGACTGCACCCCAGCATGTGGGAGAGTGGGGGTTGGAGTCCAGGCTCTCCATGTGGTCTCCACTGACCCCTGGGGGTTGGCCTTCCTTCCTGCCCAGGGAGTGAAGGCCCCAGATGCTTACCTGGCCTTTGCTGACACCACCCTACCCGAGCAGGGTGGTCTTAATTGTCACTGTGAAGTGGCAGGTAGGCTAGTGCTGGTGGGTGGGGGTGGGGGACCAGACTGTCCCCTGTGGTATTTGGTTGGAATAGAGCAGTTATCTATACTAATAAAAGGGCAATATGCTAATTAGACGAAGAGACCTTCCGGGAGACCTTCCGGACATCTTTCCGGACAAAGCCATGGTGGCGGGGCTGAGGCAGAGGCAGTTAGAGGTGATCAGGCCAGGAGGGGAGGGCAGTTGGGGGAGAGCGGTCTGGCAGGGGGGACAGTTGGGGGCAAGCAGACCAGCAGGCAGAGTGGTTAGGGGCAATCAGGCAGGCAGGCAGGCAGGTGAGCGGTTAGGAGCCAGCAGTCCTGGATTGTGAGAGGGACATCCATCAAGGGGTCCAAGATTGGAGAGGGTGCAGGCCGGGCTGAGAGACCACCCCCCCCATGCACGAATTTTGTGCACCAGGCCACTAGTATTTATATAATGAGCGATACACTTTAATATAATCTATGATTCATAGAAATCACAAGGGGAATTAGAAAATATTTTGAATTAAATGGTACTGAAAATACAGTATATCAAAATTTGCAGAGTACAGTTATAGCCATGCATAGAAGGAAATTTATAGTTTTTTAAAATTTATTTTTATTGTTGAAAGTATTATAGATGTCCCCTCCCCATCCACCTCACTCCTACTCCCTCCCTAGGCCTTCCCCATACTAATATCTGTCCATGGGCTATGCATATAAGTTAATTGGTTAATCTCTTCCCACCCCCCTTCCCTCTGAAATATGTCAGTCTGTTGCATGCTTCAATGTCTCTGGATCTATTTTGTTCTTAAGTTTATTTTGTTCATTAGATTCCACATGTAACTGTTTATGTCGCTTAGCATAATACTCCCCAGGTCCCTCTATGTTGTCTTTTTAACAGCTGCATAGTATCCCATGATGTAAATGTACCATAGCTATTTTACCCACTTATCTACTGATGGGCAGTTGGGCTGTTTCCAGATCTTGGCTATCTATAGTAATAAAAGCGTAATATGCTAATTAGAGTGGACATCCTTCCAGACATTCTTCCGGACAACTTTTCAGATGAAGCCGGGGCTGTGAGGGAAGCCCGGGTCCTGAGTGCCAGAGGGAAGCCGGTGCTGGCCAGGGGAAGGAAGGCCTACTCTTGCACATACTTTGTGCATCGCGTCCCTAGTTGTAAATAACACTGCTATGAACAGAGGGTGCAGAAATTCTTTCTGATAGGTGTTTCTGGCCTCTTAGGATATATTTCCTAGAACTGAGGTCACTGGGACAAATGGCAGTTCCATTTTTAATTTTTTGAGGGAACTCCACACTGTTTTCCATAGTGATTGTATATTCAATAAAATAATGTGGGGATAAGTGGACAGATACATGCAAAAAAATAAAAATAAAATAAAACTAGACCACCAACTTATACCATACATAAGAATAAACTCAAAATGGATAAAAGACTTAAATGTAAATCAAGAAACCATAAAAATCCTAGAAGAAACAATAGGAGGCAAAATATCAGACATCTCACATAGCAGAATTTTCACTGATACAATGCCTAGGGCTAGAGAAACAAAGGAAAAATAAACAAATGGGACTATATCAAAATAAAAGCTTCTGCATAGCAAAAGAAACCAGCATCAAAATGAAAAGGGAACCCACTATAGGGGAGAACGTATTTGCCAATGATACATCTGATAAGGGGTTAATTTCCAAAATATATAAAGTACTCACACAACTCAAAAGAAGGAACACAACCCAATTAAAAAATGGGCAGAAAACCTGAATAGTCACTTCTCCAAAGAGGATATACAAATGGACAGGGACATATGCAAAAATACTCAACATCACTAATTATCAGAGAGGTGTAAATTAAAAAGACAGTGAGGTACCACCTCACACCTGCCAGAATGGCTACCATCAATAAATCAACAAACAACAAAAGTACTGGTGAGGATATAGAGAAAAAGGTACCCTGGTACACTGCTGGTGGTAGTGCAGATTGGGAAATTTATAGTTTTAAATATTTTTATTAGGGGAAAAACAATGCAATAAATCTAAAGTTTAAACTTTAAGACATTTAAAAATGAAGGACAAATTAAACCTAAAGTAGGAAAAAGGAAATGAAGAGCAAAAGAACCACTGAAACATACATTTAAAAAACAATAGAAAAGTGAATAAAATGATAAACATTAAGGAAGACTTAGGAGTAAAAAAAAAGACAATTTTGAATACCAAGGATGAAAAGTGAAACACATCCTAAAGACAAAAAAAAAGTACAATAAAGACAAATTAATGCCAATAAATTCAACTACATAGATTAAATTAAAGGCTACAAATTGCCAAAGAAAAGGGAAAAACAATATATACTGAAATTGAATACCTTCTCACAGAGGAAACAAACTCCAGATTATTGGTGAATTCTATCAAACATTTCAGGAAATAAAAAAAAAAAGCCAACCTAAAATAAATGTTTTACCAAGAAAAGAATAAGGGAACACATTCCACTATTTTAACAAGGCTAGCCTTTACCGTGAGACCAAAACCAGAAAGACATTACAAGACGACTACAGAATAATTTCTCTCCTGAACATAAACACAAATATCATCACCAAAACACAGTCCTCCCGGTATATTAGAGGGCAATTGGTTCCAGAACCCCCAGCAGTTACCCAAACCCAAGGATGCTGGAGTCCCTTACATAATGAAACTAGAGCCCGGTGCACGAAATTCGTGCATGGAGGGGGGGGGGTCTCTCAGTCCAGCCTGCACCCTCTCCAATCTGGGATCCCTCGAGGGATGTCCGACATCCCTCTCACAATCCAGGACTGCTGGCTCCCAACCGCTCATCTGCCTGCCTGCCTGATTGCCCCTAACTGCTTCTGCCTGCCAGCCTGATTGACGCCTAACTGTCCCCCTGCTAGCCCGATTGCCCCTAACTGCCCTCCCCAGCCAGCCTGGTCACCCCTAACTGCCCTCCCCTGCAGGCCATCTTGTGTCCACATGGGGGCGGCCATCTTATGTGTTGGAGTGATGGTCAATTTGCATATTACCTCTTTATTAGATAGGATATATAGGATGGAGTAGAACAATGCATACAATCAGCCCTCTACCTCAGTTCCCAACCATGAATGGAAAATACTGTTGTTGATTTTTCTCTCTTCTTGGTTGAATTCATGGCTGTAAAAACCAGGGATACAAAATGATGACTGTATATTTATTGAAAAAGAAATGCACATATAAGTGGACATGTGCAGTTCAAACCCATGATGTTCAACGGTTCACTATACATCTAAACGCTCAATCAGACAAAAGTCATCTATGAAAAAATACAAATATCATACAAATTAAATGGTGGGAGTCAGAACTTTAGCACTTAAACAATATTCATTCTGTTTAAATTCTTTAGTGCTTCCCTATCACACTTACAAGATGAAAAAATAATTCAGAATGGAATACAAAAACCTTATTAATGTCTTCTAAACCTTGATGGGTATTTTTAAACATAGCTTCTCTGATCCTTTATAATTTATACATTAAAATTTTGCACATTATTGCTACCTTCTTATAGCTCATGTTTTTTTCCTACATAAACTATCTCACCTAACAACAGAAAGCCACCATTTTCCTTCCAGGCCTCATTAAAAATTTCGTTATACTATAAAAAAACCTTCGGTAACTTATTTTATCCCATAAGAGACTGACTATTCCTTTCTGTTTGCTCTCTTAGGACTCATTAATATGGGTGGTAGCACATGGCTTAGGTTCTCAATTGGTAGTACTTTATGTAGCCAATATGTTGAGGTGGCAAAATCAGTTAATTTGGGAGTAGAACTGATTTTAAGTACTTGTGCTGATACTTGCTGTCTGTATATAGGGATAGCTGGTTTATTTCTTTAAGTTTTAATTGCCTTGTGTGTAAAATAGAAAATATATCTACTTTATCATAAGGAATTTTTGTGAGGATACAAAACTTAAATATGGATATAAACAAAGCATGGTATAGGCATATATGATCATTATAATACGTTTTGTAAGTTACTGAAATTATTAAGTACTTCAAAACTAGGAGTCTTGCCTTCTACATCTGTGTAAATTCCACCTTTATATCCCACTTGGTTTCAGGCATAAGTATGCACAATATACGTTCACCAAAGTTTCCTTCAAATCATGAAATTCTATAATTAAATCATAAATGAAACTCAGAAAGTGTCAAGAATTTTGGAAAACAAGTCTTGGATAGATGCTGGCTAACTCATCTTGGATGGCAATATATAAATATGTCCCTTGATCACATTGACATTTTATAGCACAATGTAAAAATAGGGCATGATTCTTTACATTTTCTACCAAGTTAAGGAACTGAAAAAGTGAAAGACACACTAAATAGTGAAAATAGTGAATAACAGCATATTCTGGAGGATACAATTTTCATTATTATTCAATGTGTGTGGTTTTTTTTAATCAACCACTAGAAACTGGGATGAAGATGCCCTTGAAACAATTCAGTGATGATAAGATACGGAATTGCACATAGTGCTTGAAGTTTGAGAAGATATTCCGTCAAGGACATATTGATAGTGGAGGAAGTAAAAAAGAGGTGTGAAAAAGACAGAGATAGGAGAAAGAATATAAAAGAAGAAAAATTACCTTATGTATATATGCCTCATTTCATCAATGAGAAGTTAAGATCCTTGGAAAGTTTTAAGTTGAGGATTTGTTATTTCACTTCCTTCCTTCCCTTCTTCCTTCCCTCCTTCCCTCCTTCCCTCCCTCCCTCCCTCCCTCCCTTCCTTCCT
>NW_005366833.1:1278005-1308441 GCF_000412655.1 Myotis brandtii | reverse complement strand
TTTAGTTTTGGACACAGGGCTCTATTATCAATAAAAGTGACTTGGAGAGCTACAGAAATGCTGCCTTCTATCTTAAGTTGAAGTCAGATCCAGGAAGAAATAGGTGTCTATAGACCAGTCTATGGAGATTTACTACAAACCCAGTCACAGGATGGAGAATGAGAATGGCAGAATTCTAGCCTACCCGTACTCCTGGAGCAAGTTCACACATAAAGAAGCAACATGAATATTGTTGCTATATTCCCAAAAGTCCAATACAGTGTATACACTCTGTAAATATTTAATAATTACTCAATAATTAAATAATTCCCTGTACCTAGCGCAAGAAATACCCACTGAATATCTATAAAATTTATCAGTATCTTCTTAATGTGGATAAATGTATTAGTCTTTCAAAAATATAATGAAGCCACCTAAGAATGCTTATTATTCCTAAGTGAACTGATAAAATTTTTAATGCCATTTAATGTATCATTAAAAACCAAAGGTGAAATTTTTTAAAAATTTGCATATTTTCTTGCCTAAAATAAACTGTGATTCAAATTTGTTCAAATATTATTTGATACTGTTCTTATGTTAAACATTAATTTCTGTTCAAATATTTACTAAATTATTATTTATTATAACTTTTTATTATATTTGCCGAACTTTAGTGCAGGAACTATTCAAATCAGCATTGCTAAAAAAAGAAAAAAGGAGAAACTAGCATTCTGTAGGCATTTCCTTATCATTCCCAGGGACTATATTTTCTATCCATCTTTGTGGAATTTATAAACTGTCACACCTCCCAAGCCCTCTGTGGAGAGGAAAAAAATGATTAAATAAACTGTATAGGAAATTAATTCTCTGAATCTCACTGTCTTTCCCAAAATAAATTTCAGGTGTGTTTCCAAAGAGAATACACAAATATCTTGCACCACTTTTGAATTTTAATAAACAAGAAAGTGATGAAAATATGAACTAAAAGGAGATGGACAAAGATGGAATTAGCAGAAATAATCGACAATTTATATAATTAACTGTCCTATGAATCAAAATAACTTTTGGCTAATTTCTAAAAGGTTACCTAGTATATCAGAATGTTAGAGCAATGAATTCTAACCATAATAACCTTCTGTACCAGAAATTTATCCATTCTCTATCAACTAAAGAGAAAAAAATTATCCCCAAAATACAAATATATGCAATATACGCAACAATATATTTACATTCAGAGACACAAGATGAATTAAACAATTTAACACTTTCTTACATATTTAAATGAAAGCACCTTTTATTGCCATTCAAATGTAGTATTACAAATACATTTGCTTATTTTTGTACATTTTTTATAATTATCCTATATAATAAAAACCTAATATGCTAAGTGTCTGGTCGTCTGTTCAATCAATCAATGCGTAATATGCTAATGATATACTAAGGCCGCTCAACCGCTCACTAGATGTGCACTGACCACCAGGGAGCAGACCAGTCACTATGATGTGCACTGACCACCAGGGAGCAGACCCTCTGACTGGTAGGTTAGCTTGCTGCTGGGGTTTGGGTGATCGGGACTGAGCAAGACAGGCCAGACATGCCCTGGAGCCCTCCTGTGGCCCCTCCCCGACTGGCCAACCTCCTGCATCCCTCCAGGGCCCCAATCGTGCACTGGTGGGGTCCCTTGGCCTGGCCTGCACCCTCTTGCAATCTGGGACTCCTCAGGGGATGTTGGAGAGCTGGTTTCTGCCCGATCCCCCAGGCCAGGCCGAGGGACCCCACTGGTGCACGAATTCATGCACTGGGCCTCTAGTTATTTATAAAATAAGTGAATATCAAAACAATTTCCATACCACAGGAAACTGTGCTAGCTCAATAGGATCAATTAGTATATTCTGAGGACAAATTTATGCAGTATGTTGTTTTGGATGTGCTTCAAGAAAAAGAAAATGAATCACATTTCAAAACAAATCCCTTTCAATAGTAAATAAAACCATTTATAATTGTTAAGCTCATTAGTCAGCCAAGAACAATACCAGTCTCTTTGTAAAAATGTCTTTATTATGTCAAACTCTTCATTGCCTTTCTCATATAAGAGCATTCCTTACACATTTGGTTGGCACCAAAGATTTCAAATCTTAGTACTAAGAATTGTCAAAAATTGCTTCAAGATGGCTGTAAGAGATCTACAAGAGATACGAGATTATAAAGATGGGATATTAGAATATCTTCTTTAACATGGGAAATATTAGAGGCTGCTATGTGGCTGACCAAAAGTGAAGCAGGAGAGGGATCACATTGAAGCAGCTATTAATAAAAGGCCAGCAGGGACATAAAACATCCAGAGAAACAACTCATTCAATATTTCTGAACCAGTAAAACTGTAGGGAATTGAAGGGATTGAAGAAAGATAAATAAAGAAGATGAGAGAGTACAGGGTGGGTATGCCAGAAGGGAAGATGCAAGACAAGAAAAAGCATAAAGGAAAAACTAATTTCCTCACAGGCATGGGTTATGGAGATGGGAACCATAAACCTAAAATGGTGATTTTCAGTCTTGGTTAAAAGTTAAAGTGGGTTATATGTCACAATGCTATTTAATAAATCTTGCCAAGTAGGAATCCTACAAACATTTTGAATGCTCAAAGCAATTTGAAGATAAGGGTATTTATGCTTAATGATTACAAAATTACATTGAACAAAGCGTATGGTTAAGCAACAGGACGGGTTGGAAAAATAACGTTAGTTAAATTCTGTCCCATTGGGCTGGCTTACTGGGAAAGAACAAGAAGTTTCCCTATATTTTTAACATTAATTTACAGAGTTCTTCCTAGGAAAGTCAGTAACTACAAAATTCCTGTTTAACCTTATAGGAAGGGTAGTCATTCCACTTGAAAGAATGAGATGAATGTGAACTGTTGGAAAACAGAGTATTGTTCATTTAAATGACAGACTTTGTTTTATGTAAAAAATGGGATTTGTTTGATTGCATTGTAAATTCACCCCTGGCCCAGTGTTAGTTGATTCTCTCACTTATAAACTATGCAGCTTCTTCTGTTTTTCACAAACAGGTTTTTGAATATGCTTTTCTCATAGTAGACTACAGTATAAGTAAACAAATGAGGCTTCCAGCACATTCAAATCAAATAAACATCACAAAGCCTGACTCCTCAACAGGGCTAGAGTTAAACATGACACTCAAACTTTATAGGAATTATTTACTAAAACTGTATGATTGCTATGGGCAACTAAAAGTTGTTAGGAAAGTGTAACTATTATTGCTACGCTTGGACTTCAAGTAGAATCAGATGAAGGCTGATGTAGGTCCTGGCTCACTCTGCACTTCTGACCATATGAAAACCAGGGAATCAACTGGGAGTGAGTTTGTTCAATAAATCATCCTTTAGTGCCTGTTATCTATCTCTTCCCAAAATACCTGACTAGCATCAAAGAGTGGAAGCTACTTGAAAGAGGTAAAGAATGCTTCCAAAGGCAAGAGGGGAAGTGTTTCTGGGAGCAGGGATGTAACTCAGGACATATTTAGTTTAGAATGATTTCTCAATGATAAGTTCGATGGGTATTACAAAAAATATATAAACCTATGTATGTAAGTCAAAAGGAACAAAGTAACAACTACCTCCTACAAGTGAAGAACATTTTTTAAATCATGATTAATAAAGTCTTAAACATTATTTCCCTTGGGGTCCAGCAGGACTGACAAATACTAAGATTCTACTAAGCTAAGTAATTTCTGGAAGGAATTTACTAAATCACACCCTGGTGAGCAGAAAGAGCAAATGAGCTAGGTATACCAACCTTACTGCATATACTATAAATCATACTCTTAATAAAGACATAAATTCTCACTAAAAGGCTTTCTACTTTAGAGAGCTTTACATTTCATACATGAATTAAAACAAAATTAGTTACTTATACCAACTTATTAGTCACCTAAATCGCTAAAATACATGAAAGGCACTCATATTACTATCATAGCAAAGGCCAAGTTAATTTAAGCAAACTGTTGGTGTATCACCTACTTTTTAGCAATATCACACTTTATTTATTCGAATATTTTAATAATATGTTACATATAAATACCGTTTCATGAGATTCAAACAATGAAGAAATAATCATAATACAATGTGATTGCTTCCTGCTTTATACTCACACCCACTTCTTGCTATTCCCCTTCTAGGAGATAATGACTAACCATAGGATGACATGCATTCCTCCAATCCCCTACCAAGAACTTCACTTTTATATGTATATACTAGGTATGTTTCTGTACTAACCAGGAGAGTTAACAGTAACTGCAACAACAGACACTTCCAAATCTCAGTACTTCTACTGCGAAGCTACCTATCTAACAGGGCTGTAGGGGGCCTTGTTCTACATGGTCACTTAGAGATCCTGGTTAACAAAGGCTCTACAATTTTCTAATTGTATCATCATTGATGTAGCCTTGTAGGAGCTGAGAGATTGTAGAGGTGGCATAATAGCTCCAGAAAGCCTTGGCTCACAAATAATACATGTCACTTTTGCTCACAATCTACTACTCAAAATATGCCACAAGGCCCAATCTAAATATAGAAGAAAATACACAGGTGAACATTTTATGACTCTGATACAACATCTTTTTGTTGAATAGTACATATATGAACCATGTGAGCTATAATGTGTTTTCTTACTACTTGCTTGATTTCACTTAGTAATACATCTTGAAGTTCTTTCTGCATATACATGCTTGCACAACTATTTTTATTCGTTTCATACTATGTCACAGTATAGATGAAACATTTAATCATCCCACTATTGATGAACATTCAGGTTGCTTTTTTCTGTTATAAAAAAGTGCTATAAAGAAGGAACACATCAAACATGCTATGGGGTTGATCTTCTCCATATGTTTACTGGCCATTTGTTCTTCATGTTTTGTGAATAGCCTATTATTATCCTTTGTCCACTTATCAATTACATTGTTTGTCTTCCCTTAATGATTTACAGGACCTTGTTAAACATGATAACATTTTTATCCCAATGTATTTAATGTATTTTTCCTTTACCTGTCTTTATGGTATTTATTAACTATTACTTGGCAAACTATATCAACTTTTTTCCTATATGCTTTCTGGTGTTTTATTGTCTACATAAGATGTTCTCTCCTTTCTAAGGTTATGAAAAAATATTATCCTGTTTTTGTTTATTTTGGCTTTGTAGTTTTAAAACTGATTAGCTCTATATTCTAGTTTGGGTAGTAAGATAAAGATACACATTTAGATTTTTTTCTAAACAGATACCCAATTTTCCTCAACACCATTTATTACACTATCCATTTTTTTATTTGAAATATGTTAATCATGAACTAAGTTCTCATTTATACATGCATCTGCTTATTTACTCTTGGTCTGTTATCACTTTTTATTAGTATAGCTTTGTAGTATCTTCTGAGATTAGGTAGAACAATTCCTTCCTCCACTGCTAATCTATTTTGTCTACTTTTCTTGACTATTCTTTTCCATGAACTTCAGAATCAGCTTCTCAACTTTCAAAAAAACCCCTGCTGTATTATTTTACTTAAATTATATTGAAATTATGCATTTGTTTGGAAAAAGAAATGGATTCTGTTTAATACTGAGTCTTCCCACCCATATAGTAGTCTTTCATACGTGACTTATTTGCTTTACCCTAGTTCACTGGCTGTGCATGAGGTTTAATGAAGATTGGTGCTAGATATCAAAGTGATGTGATACTAAAAATTCCCCCACCCACAGATTCCAAACCCTCATCCCTGTAACCTCTGAATATGATCTCTCCTGAGGTTATGTCATGTTACATGGCACAGTTGAGTTCAAAACAGAGTAGTAGTGATCTAGCCTCCTGAGACCTTAAAAGTGGAATGCTTCTCTGGCTGGTGGCAGAAGAGGAAGTCAGAGACTTAAAGGCCTCAACACATCATTGCTGCTCTGCAGAGGAGGGGCCACATGAGAAGTAACTAGGAGCAGAGAGCAGACCCCAGCTGACAGCCAGCAAGAAAACACAGACCTCAAGTCCTGCAACTGAAGGAAGGAAAGAAGTCTACCAACAACTTGAATGAGATTGGAAATGAATTCCTGCCTATCACCGCTAGATAAAAGCCCAGTGTTTCAGACACCTTAATTTCAGAGACCAAACACAGAGAACCCAGCTGAGCTCACTCAGACTTCTGACATACAGAAATTGTGAGCTAATAAACAGGTATTGTTTGAAAACACTAAATTTGTTGTAATTTGTTACACAGTAATAGACAACTAATCCACATAGGCTCCAAGGCAATGGTTACTACCATTCTCCACCACCATGGATTTTCTGGATTCCAGGGAAGAGGAGGAAACACACTCAGAACCACTTTCCTCTTCCTTGCTGTACTCTCACTGATATTCCCTAAGGAAGACTGACAAATATACCAACATAACATTTTAAGTTCTTAGGGAAATAAAAGGCTAAATCTTCTTTAAAATGTTTTCATATTTAATATTCAAGGAAAATTAAAAATATCAAAGGACAAAGAGGAATCTCAGAGTTAATGTGTAAAGTACCTAATAAAAATTGAAGAGTATAATAACTATTATCAAATCTTAGAACACAACATCTGTTTCACAAGATGGCAGGATATATACAATCACCAGGGTTCCATCAGTATTTTACCTACATACATACAGTGACTACAATTTTTAAAGGAGACTATTTTGGTAAAATAGTAATTAATCAACAATCTCAATTCCATTAGTATAAACTGTCCCACTGTCTATCTTTTGCCTTTAAGTGAAAATGCAAGTTATTACATAATATGTTAAATTTTAAAACTCTTCATATTCTAAGAAATACTGAATTATTCATACTCTGAAATCAGTTTAGAGAAATCCAAACTGATGCATGGGTGAATTATATCATTTTTAAAAAGATAGCTTGAAAGAAAACTTACAGTGGTATTTGATGACAAAACTGAAAATAAAATAAGCTTCACTATGTTTTGTCTCCATGCTTCTGTACTATTTGAATCCTTTTAATAAAATATGTTGCAAGTAGCATTGATGTAAATATTTTAAGACAAAGGAATAAATAAGATAAAGCAAGAAAAAAGTTATGTGGTGAATATGAAAGGTAACTATTTTAATTTCCAGAGAATTGAGAGTAACATACTAAGTTTTAGAATCTAAAGGAAAAAAATAGAGAAAAGTAAAAATAGAGAGAAAGAGTAGAAATAATTAAAAAGAAGAAAATAATGTAACATGGACTAATTATCAGCTACTTGTTAAAACAATGGGAAATTATATAAAAATGTACTCGTTCACTGACTGAAATAAATTTTAGAAGTTAATTTTCTAACTTAAAATTGATTTTTAAAATTATTGACCTGTCCAAGAATGGCTCTTCTCAAAACGCCAATTTCTATATGAAATATAAGAGGATTACAGCATCAGTATCTTTGGAATCAGTATCTTTCTTGAAGCATTGACAGATGGTCCTATCAGGATGATGGACAGGGATCTTATTTCCTTAATTTATTTTGTTGTCTCAGTGGCTTTCAACTCAGTAAACAAACAAAAGGTACTATTAATCTATCAAGGTGTCCCTGCAAGTTGGGGGAACAGGTTTGCAGTCACTGTGACAGTTGTTGGGAAGTTTTTAACTGCCACTTAAAATCTGTTTCCCACCTGCCTGCCAAACTGCCTGAAACCTCACAAAGGAGAATGATTCCTTTGAGCTGATACCTTGCCCTTTCCTAAGCACTGCAGTTTATAATTTAAATCTCATACTTTGTCATCCATTTACATCTTATGCAATTCACTTACCTGCAAAAACAATGCTAGTTCTGTAAGGAGAAAGAAAAAAAATGTTTCATCAGTAAACCCAGGAAGGCAGAAACAATGTCTGTTTCCTTCTTTATCCCTATCACAATGCCTGATACACAGTAAATCCTCAATAAGGACTTGATGAAGGAAAGGAGGCAGGCACAAACTGAAATTCAGCAAATAGCTCTGTGCTGCCAAGGAACAACATGAACAACAACAAAAAAATCTCACGGGCAAATGGCACAGCAGGGAAGGAAAACATAAAGAGAAGAGAACAGTAAAAATTCAGCTCTCATTCTATTCCTAAATAAAGCAGTTTTATTTTCCTTCACAAATTTCTTATTTAATACCTCCATCTATTTTAAATAAAAAAGTCATTGGAATAATAGAAAAAATTCTACCATGAAAGGGTTGCTTCTATACAATTAAAAAGAGGGGCCTTATAAGCACTGACAATACACTAGGTAACTATTTAGATGAAGAATACTTTACATGAGCAGAAGCAAAATTGTATTCAAGTCAGAGACAAATGACTAAAGACAGGGGTCACAAAAATGGCTAATGACTAATCTGTGGCAAAATTAATAACCAATTAGGTTTACAGACAAGTTTTTTTTATATGACCAAAACATTTTAAGTGATCTCTAGAAAGTTATTCAATGAGTGCATATAGGCTATATGTAGGGTTCAATTCAATATTAATCCAAATTTTAAAATGTTTATAAAGTAAAAAACTAGTATTAAAATTATTCACTATATATTTTTAATCATTGCTTTTTAGAATCCTAGTACTAATAGAGTCTTTACCTAATAAGTCATCCAAAACAGTCTACAATAAATTGTCTCTTTTTCATTTTTAATTCTGTGAGATACATGATTTTTTATAAAATGAAACAAAATCTATTAATATGTAATCTGTGAGTCAGACCAGTGCTTGCTCTAGAAATGGGGCAGGGAGAAGAGGGCAGAGATAGACTCGGAAGAGGCACAGGAAACTTTCTAGGGTGATAGAAATGTCCTATACCTCCTTCAGAGTGTGTAGGTTATATATACAAATACAGTCACTTCTCACAGCACAAATAATGTCGTCACTTAAGATCTGTATAGCTCACTTAAATAAACTGTAGCTTCCTAAAACAAAAAGACAAAATAAGCATATAAAGTATTTCTGCTTTTTTCTACTATTATAAAATAGACATATAGAATGCAATTAATTTCAAATTGATACTTTATTTTAAATGTCCATATTAATGTAATTGGTGTGTGTGTGTGTGTGTGTGTGTGTGTGTGTGTGTGTGAGTGTGTGTGTGTGTGTTTATTTTAGGGGGGGTAAATTTTCCCCCCAGAAAAGTGAGGAAGTAAGTTACTAAGTTTCTCATAATGATATGTGGCCACAATGGTGTGGTAAAACATCTTGGCCGTAGGAATAATGGCCAAGAACATAATTAAAGATTCTTCAAATTATTATGTTTTAATAACAAAATGAATCCTTTTTAATGAAGCCAAATCATTACTGAATTATTTTACTCTGCTTAAGGAAAAAACTGGTTAGAGGCAAAGTCATTCAATTTATTGCTATTGTATAAATATCACTGAAATGGGATATTATTAGTTCCTAACAAGGGTGAGTCATCTAAACACCAGTTGCCTGTTTACAATGCTAGCAATACAGTACTCTTTCTTTTTGCCACTGGAGTTAATGAGATAAAGTAAATGAATTAAGATACTTACAAAAGATTACAACCAATTCAATTTCTTTATTAGCACAGTTAATTCCAATAGTTTAATTTAACTTTATAGTAGAGCAAAGTACTTAGAATTAAATTAGTGTTTCCACTTAGGTCTAAAATACAGTATAATAACTATCAAATAATTGATAGAGATATGCTGTGACTTTAGGGACAATTTTAGTAATTTGTATAACTAAAATAATTTAAATTACTATTCAAATGGTGATCAATTATTAATAAACTATGAAGTTTTACATGTGACTAGAAATTTAAATAATATAAGACTTCAATAAATGTATTATCTTGAAAAAGCAGTTATGGAAAATAGACTCATCAACTTAAGTAAGATGAACAGAAGCTGGAGAAAGTCCAGGAATGAGTAATATAAACTTCTAAATGATTGGGAAATGACTTAACAAAGAAAGCTGAAAATAATTTGTGGTAGTAGGGAAAAGAAGACTGAGATGAGAATTATAATATAAGACTTCAATAAATGTATTATCTTGAAAAAGCAGTTATGGAAAATAGACTCATCAACTTAAGTAAGATGAACAGAAGCTGGAGAAAGTCCAGGAATGAGTAATATAAACTTCTAAATGATTGGGAAATGACTTAACAAAGAAAGCTGAAAATAATTTGTGGTAGTAGGGAAAAGAAGACTGGGATGAGAATAACAGTCTTTATTTAACTAGATGAAGTAATATGCAAACAGACCTTCAATATTCTCTGCCCCATTGAGACAAGGATCTAAGAAGATAAACTCAAGCAGGAAATATAAGAGCCATAAGTAGGTATCAAGAAAAATTTCCTTTGCTATTTCAAGACTTTATAGCCTAATAACAAAGATGGCTATAAAATCCTATCCCTGAAAAAGTCAATAGAAATGACCAAAAAAATCATTCTTCTAACACATGTGTAGCATATGTAGCAAACATTGTGTATTCTATGTCCATATATGCTCACTCTTATCACTTCTGGTCTAGTTTCAAACTACAGTACCTCTTTGTTTAAGAGAGTTCTCAGATGCTTAGCATCCTATATGCCCACCTGAACATCCACTAGAAATACCAGGAATTACTTCTGATGTGAGGAGCTCGCGGCCAATGACTGAATACCATAGACTTCCTCTCCCCGCAAGTGGGATAACTCTGAGATGCAGCATAACACTAGATCCCAGATTGCCCAAATGTGATCCATATCCAATTAACCACAGATGGAGCTTTGATAATAATAAAGTCTGTACTGGATAAAATCCCTTCAATGTCTTATTGCCATTTACAAGAATCATTTCCCAAATAAATTACTTGCACTAAAATCTTTGTATCAAGTTTGCTTCTTTAGTACCCAAACTAAGGCACACATATACCATTTCAATGTACCATATGCCTTTTAATATATTCAATAATTTCTTGGAATGGTTTCCAATTTTTAAATTTCTTGAAAAACATTTATAACACAACAAATAATGAAAAATTAGTATCTTCCACCTTTCATTATTACAATACACTAAAAATAAATAACATCAAAACAGTTATTTAATACTAGCCAGCTATTGTTGCCTGTTATTGCTTAGTCTGAATCCTGATCTTTTGTTTTTAGTGTGTATGTGGGAGTGGGGGAAGCTTAGCAAGTATTTGAGAGGTGTTGCATATATCCTATACCAAATTGATCTTGTTGATTACTTCAGGTGAGTGACAGAGCATGGAAGAGGGAATAATTTCCTCACTTTGTGATTTAATGTTTTCTTAAAGCTCTTTCCCAAAACAACCTGGAGTCCATCTTATCAACTTAAAATAATTTCACATCCCACACTTCAGAAATTATTAAGCTACAAAACAGATAACCTCGAGAAAACTAACCATCTTTTTCAGAAAATAATTATTAAAGATCTCTCATGATTCTTTGATCCCTATGATTAAATAGTAAGTTAGGAATTCTAGTCCTAATTTTCTGTGTGGCTGTGGCCAACTCACTTTATTTTTCTGGGTCTCAGTTTCCTCAATCTTAAAATAAGAAAGTCAAAATAGATCCATGTTTCTCTTCTGTTCTCCTCCTCATCACTTCAGGAATAAAGAAGAGGGGCGAAAGTGAAGCTATAGGTTTACCAAACCCATTCCTTCAAAGCAGTTCTAGAAATAACAGTTTTACAAATAGACCTGTCTAGTAGAAAGAGGAAGAGAGGGAGGGAGGAGAGAAGAAGGAAGGGAAAGACAAAGAGTGGGAGGGAGGGAGAAGTAAGGAATAGGTAGAGAGGAAAGAGAGCAGGGGAGGGTAAAGATCAGGAGGAGAGAAAAAAAGAAAAGAAATGGACTTTAAAAAAATGGGTAGCCCCTTGTACTTGCTAGGATGACTACTATCAAAAAAAGAAAACAACAAGTGATGATGAGGATGTGGAGAAATTGGAACCCTTGTGCACTGTTGGTAGGAATGTAAAGTGGTGCAGTGACTATGAAAAAGTATGGCAGTTCCTCAAAAAATTAAAAATAGAAATACCATATGATCCAAAGCAATTCCAATTCTGGGCATATATCCAAAAGAATTGAAAACAGGGTCTCAAAGAGATACTTGTACACCTATGTTCATATCAACACTACTCACAATAGTCCAAAGGTTAAAGCAACTCAGGTAAAAATAAAGGTTAACAAGAAAAACAACCATGGGATCAGATGACATTTAAGATCTCTTTCAGCTTCAGAGTCTTTGAATTAACACTGACAACAACTATGTAATGTATCAAGGTAATGATACAAGGTTCACGAACAAAATTAGAACAAAAAAGTTATTTATCCCATAAATACTATTCACAGTATTTGCAGCATATGTATCCTAACCATTAATATATATAATCCAAGGAATGAGTTTCAGTGACTAATACATTTTCATGATCTCTATAGAGATTCATTAAAATATTACCTAAATGTTGGAAATCTTATGGCCAAATAGAAAGTTCTGCAGATTTAAGATTACTGTTAATCTCTCTACAAATTTGTTATGTCTCCACCTTGAAGGCCATTAATTTCCAGTCAGAATGAAGGGCAGTTTATTCTGTGTTCCCAGAGCATAACACTATAACTCTCATGGTCACACCTGTGTCAGGATGAGCTGTATACGTCTGCCACTCTACCTTGATTCTGAGTCCCAGTGAGTAGGCCCCTCACCAAGCTGTAGCTTATTCATCTTGTCTAGCTCTGTCCATACACTGAAGAAGAAAAGAATAAATATACGAGGGAAAAGACAGATGTAAAGACACCACAATGGGTCATTTGACTCAACCTCCCACCATAGGTTCTTGTGCAACATTGTTCTATATCCCTCGCTTCCTAGACCTCTCATCTCCCTGCATAGATTCCCTGATTTTCCTTGAGCTATTCCATGCTTTTCTCTCCCAAAAATATTCTCTTCCAGTTTTTCTTGTCAACTCCAAATTTCCTTCAGCACACAGCTCAGAGGTCATTCCTTGGTAAAGATATTACTGACCCTTATTCCCAAGAACAATCCCATTTCTACACTGAGGCACTTTGTGTCTAATTCTATAACAACTAGAGGCCTAGTGCACGAAATTCATGCACGGGTAGGGTCCCTAGGCCCAGCCAGTCATCAGGCTGATCTGTGGGGCAACTGGCGGGGCCCCCACTGGCACCTGCCTTGGCCTGGTGCTGCCTGCTTGCTGGCCCCGCCCCCCACTGGTCACTTCCCTCTGTGGGAGGCAACCGGTGGGGCATTCGGGGGGGCCCCCCGCTGGCACCCGCCTTGGCTGGCCTGGGGCCTGCAGGCTTGGGACAGCTCCTGCATTGAGCATCTGCCCCCTTGTGGTCAGTGCGCATCATAGCAACTGGTCATTCCACCAGTCATTCTGCTATTTGGTCAATTTGCATATTAGGCTTTTATTATATAGGATATCTATCTCCCTAAAAATTTAGCTTCCTATAGTCAGGTATCATGTAAAATTACCAACATTTAACACAATGTCTGGCATATCTTCTTAAAATATGGTATCCCAAGCAATGATCTAATACTAGAGAGAAAATATTTTTAAATTACTTAACAGAATCATAAAATATGACTACTCAACTATTTAAATAGTAGAGGTCTTAGTTTTAAAAATATTCAGTAGAAATAGTCAACTAAAGGGCCTTCATATTCTATTGGTACAGCAATATTTATTTATTATTTATTTATTTATTTATTTAAAATACATTTTATTGATTTTTCACAGAGAGGAAGGGAGAGGGATAGAGAGTTAGAAACATCGATGAGAGAGAAAAGTCGATTCAGCTGCCTCCTGCACACTCCTCACTGGGGACGTGCCCGCAACCAAGGTACATGCCATTGACCAGAATCGAACCCGGGACCCTTCAGTCCGCAGGCTGATGCTCTATCCATTGAGCTAAACCGGTTAGGGCAAGCAATATTTATTTTAATTGTAGATCAGCATGTTCCTTTGAAATACCTTACATTTTATATTGTATACTAAAAACTAGCAGTTCTGGTTCTAAAAATAAATATGCTTTTCAAGAGCTAAAATCATTGCCTTTTGTTTTTTTTTTACAAAAAGACACTCAACTGGAATTCATTTAAAAATGTAACCCCATCTTTTACTGCCACAGTCTTAATTATGAGAACACTGTCCCCTTAGGGAACCAAGCCAATGGGAATCAAATCCCAAGTAAGAGCAAACCAGAGAAAAATATTTTTGATTCTGTTGATTAAATGAGATAATGGTCTCAACTGAAAGGAATTCTATTCATGTTTATGAGACCTAAGATGCTCAGAAAGCAAACCTCTTAACCTTGAACAGAAGGCAAGATATAAGAATGATACGGTTCACTACCTCATGCTTCGCTCTCCAAACTACCGACGGGACGCATTTAAGTTACTATTGATCAAATTTTGATTCAATAATATTCTATTATAGGTTCAACATATTATAGGCAATCTTTTTTTCTGCCTTAATTACTATTCATTGCTTCCACCAAAAGAATTCTTCATGGATATATTACTATCACATTTTCTTTCTGGTTATGATGATATACTACATCACAGGAATATGGCAAACAAAAATGAAGACATAAATGATCCACTGTTAAAGCTGTGGTCTAAGATGAGGGTCTCAGGAGTATTCATATAAAACTTTGACTCCAAAAATCTATTTCCTAAAGGCTGTGGCATAATTTTAAAAATATTCCATGATCTATTGGAGAAGATTCATTTATAATATATCCTTCTTGAAGAATACCCTTTGCATAGAACCAAACTGACAATTTTGGTTGGATCTCTTTTCCAAACAAAATGTCACTTATCCTTTTGACCACAGGGTATATAATAGACTCACTCTCCAGAATATATCATAACTTATGTGGAAATGCTAAATATGTGATAGATTGACAGAATCAAAAAGAAATAATATAGCCACATAGCTATTCCATTCATTTTGACAATTCAAATTCGAGACAAAGATTCATTTCCTAAATAGAAATTTATATAAAAACAAAGGTTCTCATATAAATAAAATCTTGAAATGAACTTTTATCACATTAAAAAAGACTTCAATGTCCCAGTTACATACCCAAGACTTTCTAGAAACAGACTGAGTCCCTGGGAAGGAAAATGTAAAGACTATAGTGCAGTATCTGATAATAAAAGAATTAAAACAAAGTTGGCAGATTCTATGAAAAAATATTCCTTTGGACTCAAATAAAATCTCCTCAACTCCAAGGTTCCACCCACTTAAAATGTTATGTTTAGAAGAAGCATTATACAGACAACACACTTGCCCACTTTGAAAGAAAAGATGTGGGCCCTTTTCAAGGAAAAGGGGATATAGCAGAGATGTAGAGAGAGGAGGAACCATAATTGAGAGGACAGTCAAAACTGAGAACCGTGAAAGGGGAAAAAAAAATCTTGGAACCCTGGTTAAAGGTGGTTTAGGACTTATTCTCAATGTCAGCAGCATTTATGGAATAACTGAAGCCAAAGAAGAAAACAAAAAATAAAAGTTCTGATGTTTATCTAGGTTCTACTTTACAAAGAATCTAAACTGGCCAGCTATGGGAAAGAATGGAATAATAAGAAGGCATTTCCCACCCTCAACGTGGCTCAGTGGCTGAGCTACGACATATGAACCAGGAGGTCATGGTTCATTCCTGATCAGGGCACATGCCTGGCTTGTGGGCTCAATCTCCAGTGGGGGACATGCAGTAGGCGGCTGATCCATGATTCTCTCTCATCACTGATGTTTCTATCTCTCTGTTCCTCTCCCTTTCTCTCTGAAATCAATAAAAAATATACTTTTTTTAAAAAAAGAAGGCATTTCCATTTTCTGGTTCAGTTCTAGGATAAGCAGGATCAGAAGACCCCTCAGATTTACACATAAAATGACCAGTTTGAAGAATAATGTATAAGAAGCCCTAACAAATCAGTGAAGGCAAGGGAAAGGGAAGGAAGAATTGCTCATTCTGGTCATAGTCTATAAAGGCCCATCAGGCAAAAAAGTCTTCTTGTAAAGATAATAGGATAGGTAATATCAAAATTTTAGTTTCTAATCAAGATACTGAACTTGAATACTTTTACATTTTTTAGTGAATTGGGAAACAATGTATTTGGAAGCTGAAATTCTATGGTATTTTACAAATTAATGAAAAACTGCAAAAAATAGAAATTTTGATAAAGTATTAAATAACTCGACCATACAAACTTTCCTCACAATTTTCCATTCCTGAATCATTGTCTAAGAAAAGGTGATAAGTTGGTTCTTAAGATGATGGAGAATAAATGAAGAACCACAGAGTAATTTTAGAATCAACATTTTATTTGGTACTTATTATAAAGTGAAAACCTTTAAGAATATAAAGGAACAGAACTACATATCATGATTTTAAAATGTTCTGGTTTCTCAATATTCCAACACATATAACTTTACAAATCTCAACATTTTAAAAAGTAAGCTGTAGGCTCTCTCTTTACATCAAAGTGATCACAGCAAAGACACAATGAAAAGTTTAATCAACAGAAGTAACTACCTTTGACATCAATGCCATAATTTCAAACGCATTGTGGGTCAGTGACAAAAGCTAGAAGATTTTAAAGGTATTCTAGTACAGTTTAAACACTCAAGATGCCATTAGCACATTAACAAAACAAAAATTATAGACAAGTTAGGGTAATAAGAAATTACTGTAGCACTAATCTCATCAGTTACAGACCATTTACAACCACAGGGACCACTGGACTGCATCAAGGAGCTTCAAACATAACACTGTTCTGGTGGGGAAAAAATTACAAAGGAGAAAGCAATGCTTCTAAATAATCCTGGAAGGACAACTGAATGGCCATCCCCAGACAAATATCATACTAATCCATTATATAAAACACTGTTGACAAAAAGAAAATGAGAGTTCTCAGCTCTTTGCTTGGTATAAGGGGATGTATCACCTGCCTTGAGTGTCCAAAAGGAAAAAGATAAATTGAGGAACTGAAAAATACGCCTTTTGAACAAGCCACATGGCAGAATACAACGTTTTCCAAAGTGTGGTCCACCTGTACATGATATTTTTTCTGAGGACATGAACAAAGTGTATGTATATGTAATCTTTTATTTATGGCTGGTGATACTGGTTTTTTCTTCTGATAGCAATTTCATTTTTGGTTTTCAATATATGTATCTAACATAAAAAGTGATTTTATTTAAGAAGCAAGCAGATACCCTTCATCAACTCTATAGCACAGGTGACTGACTTCCACAACTTTGGTACAAGTGTGTTTTATTTTTTATTTAATCTCTGAGGAAGACTAAGCAGAGGTGATGTTGATACCATATGAAAAAGAAGGATTAAGTGAATTAGTACAAGAAACACGCAACTGTTTTCCCCTACTCAGCTCCTAGGAGCCAAGCATTCATCCACTAGGCAAGAAGCGAGAGAAGTCTTTTTTAAAAATATGACCAGTATAAGAGGGTCCCTAGTTAAAAAGCCCAGAATATAACACTAATATACTAAAGTCAACCATACCTAATCATGCATTCAAACCAGCCTTTTACTCTCAAATTTTAAATATGAATAAACATCCAAAGATTATCTGAGAAAAGCTTCTAAAATGAATGACAGAGACAAAAAAAAAAGTAGCTTGAATCTGACTATATAACAGAGAAAAAACATCAACAACTTAAAAGGAAATAAAATATGATGTTATGAAAAGGCACAGGAAATTTTTAAAAAGCTCTTGAAAATTACAACTATGTTAGAAGAAGTGATGAGTTAATCATAAATGAAAACACTGAAGAAAATCTGCCAGAACTGAAGAACATGAATGTTCTGATTGAATAGGACCATCAAGGTTCCAGCTTCAAGACACAATGTATAAACATACCCACATCAAGACACAACATCATAAATATCAAGAAACTGGGATTTAAGACATTCCATAAACTTTCAGAGAGAAAAATAAATCACAAACGATCAGGAATTAGAATAGTGTTTCACTTTTCCATGGAAATCCTTTCAAAATTCTGAAAAAAAAAATTATTTCCAAACCAAAACTCTATACCCATTCAACTACAAAACAACTGATAAATAAATTCTCTCTCAGATACATAAGAGCTCAAAACATTTACCATTTCTTAGGATGTTACTGGAAGTTGTGCTCAAGCAAATCAAGAAAGAATTTAAGACACTGAGCCAGGGAACAGGAAAGCCAACCTAAGAAAATACCAGGATGATGGCAAAGGAGATTCCAGCTGAGCAACAGGCACTAAATGCAGACTGGAGCAAGTCAAAATGCTGAGAGACTTCTTTTTTTTTTTTAATATATTTTATTGATTTTTTACAGAGAGGAAGGGAGAGGGATAGAGAGTTAGAAACATCGATGAGAGAGAAACATCGGTCAGCTGCCTCCTGCACACCCCCCGCTGGGGATGTGCCCACAACCAAGGTACATGCCTTTGACCGGAATCGAACCTGGGACCCTTGAGTCCGCAGGCCGACGCTCTATCCACTGAGCCAAACCGGTCAGGGCTGAGAGACTTCTTTAAGAAAACATCTGATCATTAAATCCAGCAAGTAGGAAAGGAAGATAAACACAGCTCACTATATGGCTAGATTTATATAGCATTCATATATATAAAGGAAATATAAGTATTGAGTAATGGTCTACCAAAATTAAAATATACTATTAGGTTGAAACATATGAAACTGTTGTTTTTGTAGATTAAAAATGCATATAGGTAACCTATTATACTGGGAGCTTAAGGGATGGAAAATGTGTGTGTGTGCGTGTGTGCATGTGTGCGTGTGTGTGTGTGTGTGTTAGGGACCAGAAAGAGGGATATGATAAGATAATACTTTATACTAAAATACACACACAAAAATAAAATAGCCCAGCCACCATGGCTCAGTGGTTGAGTGTCGACCTATGAACCAGGAGGAGGTCATGGTTCCATTCCCTATCAGGGCACATACCGGGTTGCAGGCTTGCTCCCCAATGGGGACATGAAAAAGGCAGCCAGCCGATCAATGATTTTTCTCACATCATTGATGTTTCTATTTCTCTCTCCCTCTCCCTTCCTCTCTGAAATCAATAAAAATATATATTTAAAAAAACAGTAAAATAAGTACTATTTTTGAAAACATGGAAATACATATCAAAATAATAGGTAGAAAGAGGCAAAAGTAGTTGCCTCTGAGGAGAGGGACATGGGATGAGAAGGAGGTTGAGGACTGTTTATTTGTGTATTTTTTTAAATAACATGTTGAACTATTTGACTTTTTAAACTACTATATAGGACCTGTAGTAATTATCTGATGATATCTAAACTCAATAAAAAGATTTTTTAAGAAGAAGAAAGAGAGGAAGGGAGGAAGGGAGGAAGGAAAGAGAGGCAAGGAGAGAGGGGCAGGTATGTGTCTTACAGACATTTCAATGTCTCAAGAGGGCACCTTCTGGGGATAGAAATGTGATGTCCACCACATTACTGTAAGAAATAGACACTTCCATGGCCATTCTTCTTCCATAAATGAGACAAAAATCCAACCAGAGTGAGTGTAATTGTTCAACATTTGCTTAATATTCATAGGTTATCTTTTTAAAATTCTATATAATACTGTCCTAACTAATTGTTCTCCACTTGCTCTTTGGGCAACATGTCATAAGCACCTTTTCCTGAAAAATGTTCAGCATCCAGAAATTAGTGATGACATCAATAATACCCGAGGCTTTTAAAACACCATTTTGGGTAGACTCATTTTTTAATGGTGAAAAATAAAGATAAGAAAGGTAAGAAACACAATTAATAGATCGAATCGTATGAAACTGTTGGTTTTATAGATCACAATTACATATAGTTCAACTAATACTGTAAGTGTAAGAGTGTGTGTGTGTGTGTGTGTGTGTGTGTGTGTGTGTGTATGATAGAGACCAGAAAGAGGGTGTGCTAAAAACAAAATATCCTGACTCAAAGAACCTTCTTGATTCTAGCACTCTCCCTGCCACACCAACTTCTATCTTTTGAAAAATATAACCTTGAATCCCTCTATCTATCATTTAAGACAAAATATCCCTCTCCCTAACTACTTGTTTATAACTGTAAGAGCAACATTTGCTAAAGATTCTCCTTGATACGAAGAAATTATGAGAAAATCTCATATTTCAACATACTCTGTGACATAATCTTTCTCACTTATTTTCTCGCCACTCTTTAGAAGAAATGACAGGCCAATGTGTTCACAACCCACATGCAGAACTATTTATTAGCTGGCATGAATAGCATTATTTTGTCAGTATCTTTCCAAAACAAGCCAAGTGTCGAGTATGAATAAGCCCTGTAGTAAACATGTGATGAGGAATTCATTCTCAATTTTTTAAATGGAATGAATCAGACCTCCAGACCTTTAAGATAATTTAATTTTCATTAAAAAGTATTTATCAGTCACCCAGGCACTTTCTAAAATATCACAAAGGCAAAATCTCTGCCTACAAGGTACATCCATCTTCTCCTTTATTAAGTACTGCTGTGAGGCAATTACAGAAAAACATGATTGCTGACATTTCAATATGAAAAAAATAGGAAGTTGTGATAAAGAACAGCGAGGGGAGAAGAGGAGACTAAAATCTCCTTAGGGTGGTCAAGTCAGAAACAAATGTTCTCTTTAAGATTTAAGAGGCTCTTTCAGAATAGGAATTATAGTTTGAGTATTTACTGTGGTATCCCTACAGTCTAGCAAAAAAGAATCTAGAATATCCAGGAAGTGCTCAAGAAACATGTGCTGAATTAACCCATGAACTGAACTAGGCCTATCTTAGCACCCTCTGTGCCAGAAAGGACAACCCAAATCATTTTTGAACACAGTCATGTTGAAGGGTCTGCACAATGAAAGGCACAGCATCTGCTCTGACAACAGCAGCTCCTTACCTGTTGCTGTACTGGTACTTGCTGTACCACCTGTGTAGGCACTGCTGCTTGACTAGCCACAGATGTCTGTAAAGTCACTGTCGAACCTGTGTCCGACCCAGTCTCTGATGTCTGCATGATGGTCTCTGAAATATATTAAAATAGAAATAAAGTTTAAAAAGCTCTCTTTGCATGACTAGAAGCATTACATTTGCTAGCAGCATTACTGAGACTAACTTTCAACTCTTCGAAAACTTCTTACCCCAACATACTGTCATGATAGTCCATGCATACTTATAGTTATTTTGACCACTTTTTAAATACAGAAAATTACTAATCCTAGTACCTTCCTTAGTTAGGGCTCATCTGTTATAAAGTGTTTCAACTATTTATAAACTATAGCCCAAAATTATGTCAAGATACTCAATACTCAATTCTCAGAACATAAACCTTAACTGTATGCAAATATGTTACAAACCATACTTTCTAAACCCTTTGATAGATTATTAGGATGTCACCAGAGATGTACAATTTAGGAAAAACTACTTATAAGGTCCTTCCCAACTTTTAAACTTGCTATTCACTGATCTAAAAAAAATTAGTATATATCCAAAAACCAACTGATATACCCTAAACTTAGCCGAAGCACCAACCTAACTAATTTTCTCATCCTGTGATATGATATGGTACTAAAATCAAAGTTTAATTATATACAAACATCAATTTGAAAGATAGGTAAGACAACTATTACATAAATGAGATTTGTAAACAAAGACCTGAAATATTATCTTTGTCATTCACAATTCAAAACAGCACATTTTTCAGTTCTCACATGTCTGACCTACTAACACAGGATTAAATTTTACAGCATGTACGCTAACAAGTGTGGTTTCTCAGACTTCCTGGCCTTGGCATTCCCTTGTGCTACTTATATAGACAAAAGATTAAATATTCATTTCTTTGCTATTGAGCAGGAACAAAAATTCTAATTTTCTTTCCGGGGAGTGGGGGGGAAGGGGGAGACAAACAATATTTAATTGGTAGCCTAAGAAAAATACTGCATTATGGTTTAAATCTGTGAACAATATGGTGAACATTAATTTTCCCTAAGAAAATTCTGAAAGCATATTCAGTTCTTTCAAGTAGAAAATTAACCCCTCTCAGCATCTTTTGTTACAGCATGACCTCTTCCAAATTTCCCCCCAAACTTTTCTATCATCTCATTCAGTTTTACAAATGGACCTCTGAAGACATCTAATCTACTCTTCTTATTTTATAAATGAGGAAACCAAAACCCAAAGAGGTTAACAGATTCATTCAGGTGACAGGAATAGATGTGGGATTAGGCCTCTTTACTTTGAATCTGTGCTTGCTTTTCTTTCTAGACCTTGACATTGGCATCACTTCAGGTAATTATTCTTATTCTTTTGTTAGTCAAAACCCTGAAGCAGCACAATAAACCTTAGCACATACAAAAGATAAGCAGCAACAGCTAACACTCACTGCATGTTTAACATATGCTAAGGAATCTTCTAAATGCTTTACATGTTAATTCTTAAATAAATTAACCCATGTAACAATCCAATATTGCTGGTATGACTATAATCTCCATTTACAGATGAGGAACCTCAGGCACAGAGTGAAGGTGCCTAGGAACTTCAACAGAAGGAATGATAGAGACTATGGCTACCACCCCATTTATTTGCATCATCTAATGTTCAGCTCCAAAAAAAGAAGCTAAAAATTCAAAATCCAGCATCCTTTGATTCGTTCCATATTTATAGGCTATCTATGCCATTTGTGCTACAGCAGAGGAGCTATTAGTGAGAGTAAAGTGATGTCTTTCTGTAGGGAATGAGGAATGAACCAGATGTTAGATATTATCTTTAGTCCCACCTCCCAAATGCAAGACAGGCTGTGGCCTTTGTCAGAGCAGTATACAAAAGAGGAAGACAGGGTTGTCAATTATGGCTTCTTCCTTAAGCTGCTCAATCAAGGATGGATGAGTTTCTTACAGTAAAGTACTCTCATTAAAATTCCCTCCTATTTCTACCAATGCTGGCTGGGAGCTTAATCTAGGTTCTCTCATGTGTCTGTACTATGTTGTATTACAGACCAGCCTACACAGCCATTTTTGGTATATGACCCATACTTTGACATCCAATATTTTAGACCAAACATAAGAATCCTATATAATAAAAGGCTAATATGCAAAGTGTCCCCTCCAACCGGGAGTTCAACTGGGAGTGTGACCAGGGGGTGGGGTTAGCAGCCAACTGCCTGCGGACCCAACCCCCTGGCTGGCCCCGCCCCTGATAGGCCCATCTCACTCTGATTGGGGTGGGCCAGCCGGCCAACCCCCGCGCCAGCCGGGCCTGATTGGCCCCAATTAGGGCTGGCTGGCTGGACCCTACCTATGCATGAATTCATGCACCAGGCCTCTAGTAAGAATATAAAGAATGGAGGCCTCTTTAAAAATTAAAACGTACTTTTAAAGCAATTCTTAAGGGTTCTTAATAAAGCACCCTGGAGAGCTTATCTTATCTAACAAAAGCCCAGTGATCAAACGGCGGAACGACCAGAACGACCACTACGACCAGTAACTATGATGTGCACTGACCACCAAGGGGCACACCCTCAATGCAGGAGCTGCCCCCTGGTGGTCAGTGTGCTACCGCAGTGGGAGTGCTGCTCAGTTGACCAGGATGAGCAGCTGCTCCCATTGCGAACCCCGGGCGGACAGGCAGGAACCTCCTCGCCCCAAGCTCCTCTTCTTCCTCACTCCCTGCCACCTCCTCTGGATGCCTACAGGCTACACAGCACTGCCGCGGGCTCAGAGTTGACCCCGAAGGCTGGGAGGCGGGTTTGTGGCTGCTGCGGGACTGAGGCCTACTCCGCTGCCTCTCAGTGCTATTATCCCTGAGCCCGGCCCCAACCGGGTCCACTGGAGAGGTGAGTGTTCCGACTCAATCGAAGATGCCGGACCAGGGAGCAGCTGCTCAGAGGGCAGGTCCACAGCCGCTTGGCTGACCTGGATGAGCTGCGCTCCCACAGCGGACCGAACCCCACAGGCCATGCCCCCCACCAGTGCATGAATCCCATGCACCGGGCCTCTAGTCACAAGATAAAAGGCATAGATTTGGAAATCAGCATCCTATGGACTATATTAGACTCCATAAGTAGGCTTTTACTCAGAGTTACTACAAGTTAAAATTCTTAATTGCCAACATTTAAAAATCAGAAAACTTTGCATTAAAAACCAAATTTCCAGATTCTCTTGAAAAATCTGAAAATGTAGAAAAGGAAAAACCTATATTATATGTTTTATAGGCAAATTATTTAAATGGTGCAACTCATTCACTTGCCTGGCCTCGATAGGCATTTGAGTTCATGACACCTTTTGGGGTGACCTGAAACTTAGTCCTACAAATCCAGACTGAAAATTACTTTCTGGGTTTAAGACAAAATTGATAACATTTATACTGGTTTACTACTTTTGTACAAAAGAGAAATACTCACACTTTGGCCACTTTACTAATAGAAATGTGTTACTAAATGATTGGAACTATAATTTTCCTGATTTTACATATGAGTCAACTAAGGCCTCAGAGATGGTAAGTCACTTAACCAAAGTCAAACAAATGGAAGTAAAAAGGAGGGTTTGGACATAACACTAAAGCTCATTCACTAAACTACTGGACCAAGATGGAGTTTTATAATAGACATTGCACAGATAGAAGTGAAGCAAGCAAGCTGGTGAACTTTTAGAGTGAAAAAGGGTAAGGACCCCAACTGTTCAATAGAAGCAACCTTTACTGAACTGAGTGGGAAAATAAGAGGGATAGAAAATGAAGTCATATGTAACTTAGAGCGTCACAGAGAACTTTCCATCCAGCCTTTGGATCTAAGTATACACCACATCAAAACTATGGTATAATCCAGAACAACCAAATAATTGTTCCAGATTATCTTCTGTTTACTCTCAGGTTACTGATCACCCTCTAATCTTCTTGGCTCCTGGATTATAGAGTCATACTAATTGACAAACTTGACTCTCAGTTCTGTCTTCATTTTTCCTTAATAGACCAACTTCATTATCTTCTGATTTCATTGTCTTCCTTGACACTAAGAAAGAGGCTCTTTTTGCCTAGGCCTCATGCGTTGAGAGGGTCTCAATCACATCCCTTCCAGAGATTGCCTCAAAAAGTCCTACCATAATTAGTTCTCTCATTTAACAAGTCTTTTCCAGGTACCACACAATATGTTAAGTGCTTGAAGTACTTATTATTTTATCCTCAGAAGACCCCCAGTAATGGAAATGTTATTATTTCCACTTAATGAATGAGGAAACTGAGGCACAAATGGATTCAATAACTTGCTAAAAGCCACACAGTTTTTTAGGAGAAGGGCCTGAATTCAAACCTAGTTTTTCAGAACTCCTACACCCATGATGTTACCAATACATATATTTACTTTGCCATATCATGATGATGACAAGGGTTCCAAATGAAAAGCTAGCTAAAGACTGTTGGTCAGAAAAGCAAAGTTTTGGGGATTTTCAATCAACTGTATTTGATCTATATTTCCAATAACAATTGATAGACATCCTTCTCTCTCTGACATTGAATTACGAACTATTCTCTCTTTCTACTGAGGCCATAATAAAACTCAACTGGTAAGTATTTTTCCAGAGGCATTCTAACTGATTAATTCTGAAGACCTAATTTAACAGCAGATCAATTAGAGAATGTTAAAGTATGTTTGAGGAATATAACCCTCCTGCCAAATTTTGCTCAACAGATCATTTAAACCCACTGACACATTCAGAGTATTCTGGTAGCTTTCCAACATTTCTGTAGAGCCAGGATCATCACATGAGGGTAGTGTCTTAGCATGAGTTACTTGTAGGTTTTGTTTTAGACTCAGCATAAAGGTTTGTGTACACATTTGAAGTGTTCCCATTCATCTGGCAGTGGTTTCTGGTGCTTTGTTTATGTTTGGGAGTAATTTGGTTCGTTTAGTTCCTTCACAGCCTCCTTTCAAGTGATATTTGTTTATCAGCCACAAATGCAGTCACATTAATCCATTTTGATAAGCTAAATACACCCCTGCAGTTTGTCCATGATGGAGCCCATATGTAAATGAGTTGTATAGTCTTGCAGGAGAGACATGCACAATTTCAGTCTAGTCATCCTTGCCTAATGTGGCTGTCAGGTGTGTCAAGAGCAACAGATGCTTGTTTGACAAAGGACCTTTTTATTCTGGCTAATTAAGCAGTTGGACACACCCTCCTGTTAACGGTTCTGCTTTGTACAGCCTGCTCTGGCTGAATCATGTGAATCTACAGCTAAATAGGCCACATTTTGAAAGAAGGCTAATTAACCCCTAGGAGAAGGAAAAGAATATGGAAAAAACCCAGCTGCTGAATGCGACAAGATTAGCATTTCTTCAACCAGATAGGCAAAACCTAGGCAAAGCAAACGTGTTTGGAACAAACATGTATTATTGCAAGTTTCAAGGCATTCAAATGTTCTTTGTGGTACTTACTGAAGATTATTTAATATACTCAAATTCACAGTTGGATTCCTTTTATCACATACAATGTACATGCCAAATTAAATGGTTTAATAGTCTGACCTAATCAATTACTTATCAAACAGAATTATATAACTGCTAGCTTAAAAATAAGTAATATCCACCTAATTTTTATTGTTTTTTTCATCCTGAAATAATTAGCTTTCCAAAAAAGCAAAGTCTGCAAAGTTTATTACACTAACATTTTTTGCACTGAGGAATTAGGTTTTAATTCAGTATAAAAAATAAAATTTGTAATTTAATTTTCAAGTGCAATGGAGAATTTCCTTTCTTTTTCCTTAGTATAGGAAAATAAATGTTAATTCCAATTCCTACTTGAAACAAATTAACCAAAATTATGATAGTCACTTAGGTGTAGTAAAAATAAATCACACCTGAAATGTGATATTCAAGAATAAATTATTTACTTAGAAACTTGTTTCAACATAAGAACATAGGAATGTTATTTGCAGGGAAAATACTTTGTTACAATTTAAAATTACTATTTTTGAAACAGCAAGGAGTTTAACATTGATGTGTTTTTTCCCAGAGAAAGATCCAAAATCATAACAAATTTTGCAGCATTAAATTTTTATTACTAAAACTCTGATTAAGCATCAGCATTCTTGAATGTTAGAAAATAAATATTAATATACATAATGTCCATAGCAATGAAAAATTTTTTTTAAATTATACAACTAAAATGAGCCATATTTGGGGGAAGGAGTTGCTATATATACTTTTCAGTACATAAAATTAATATAAAATGTATATTTTTCTGAATATTTTGGAATAGGTGATAAAAATATTAAGAATATACTAACTCTTAAAAAACTCAAATATTAAGCAACTTTCAAAGTTAGTATAAAATAAAAAAATGAGCATTACAGAAATTTCATATATACATGGTTAAATATTCAAATGATAAATTTAATTTTTTAAACTTTTTCAAAAATATATTGAGCTGATTAATTTACCAACAAATATAAAACATGATGACTTGGTTTTCCCCCAATTCACCTAATACAAATGAAAGAAATTGGTTAAGCTATAGATTGTAGTCAGACTTTTTTACTTAAAATACACCTCTGTGAAAGTTTATTCATTGTAAAGACGCAGGGCTTCATCAAAACAATAAATCAAGTAACTGACAGGATGTGAAAAGAAAATTCATGATTTTCTGTATTATAAAAGTTCTGCCTCTTTATTTAGGTTTGAGGTTGCAATCCTCATAACTGTGTATAGTTCATCTTTTGTACTAAACTAATCAGTAGAAAATGATGGAATGATGATAGTGTAGAGTGTTCAGCAGTCATCTTCCTGTGATAACTGATGATAGTGATTAATGCTGGCGATGATTAATCAGTACAATGGTAACATATACAGGTTGCCTAGGTAACTTTTTTCATTTTTCAAACAAAGGTTTTCTCTTAACTAATTCTTACCTTGACTCAGATTATAAAAATCTGTTTCTTTGGAGAAGAAAAATAAAGCTAAAATACTTTAGCTACTGAAGTGGTGTAAGAATTATTTTATTCTAGTTATTAAGAGAAGCTGTCATCAGGCACAGAGGTAATCTGGGGGAAAAGAGAACCAAGTGCTTGTCCAGTCTACTGCTGGGGCCATCCAGCATTTTCTCTTCCTCATGGTCATGAATTAAAAAACAAATCAGTCTTACCTCGATGACATATGTTAAAAAATGGCAGTGCTCAGGCATCAGCTGAGAGAGAAGAAAAATAAAACCAAACAAACAAACGGAAACTTACAAGTATCCTACTGGAAGGAGGGTTTGAGAATGAATCAACATACAGAAAGATTCTTAAGCAAATTCTATTAGACAAAGCCATAAATGTTTCTCCCTACTGGGCAATCCACTCCTGAGAACTACAAGAAACTACTGGATGGAGTATTTAATGATAATAGCACTTAGAATATAAAGATGATTAACAATAAGCATGTTGTCATAAAATTATCATCATCTTTATTATTAGAGATATTAATAAGAATAGCTACCATCTGTTGAGCACTTACTATGTGATGGATATTTTATGGTAGAGAAAAATAGAGTTTAGCAATTAAGTAACTTGCCCAGAATTACAGAACTATTAAGACATAAAGCTAGGATTCAAGTCTAGGTCTGTCTACCTCCAATAATGGCACCCTCTTGGCTACACAGATAGCAGCAGTGAGGCTATTTTAGCTAAATCAAGTTTAAAAAGATTAAGCAGTGTATGGAAACTTGGAGCACTAAAAAACAGTTCTAAATTTGAACAAATAGACACACTATGTACCATAATATACCTAATGTGGGATCAATATACTATTTCCTAAAATCATCAAATCTGTAATTTTCAGGGCATGGAAAGGCATATCATAGGCTAAAAGACACCGACATTAACCTCCTGTTCACAAAATATTTTATAGAGGAAATAATACAGAAAGACTATTTGCTTTGAAAAAATTAATTTTGTCCTTTAAAAAGTCAAAAAAGGGCCCAGTAAAATGAATGTGTATTCTCTTGCCCACACAGTAAATGTTCCTATTTTTTTCTCTATGCCTCATTTGTTTTTCTTTCTATAAAAGTGGAGAATAGAGCCTTTTGCAGTTCCTAACTATTCTAATGACAGACTTAAAGAGATCAAAACATCTAAAAAGGAAAAATAATCTATATATACAAAAGCTAAGTGACTGGAACGATGGAACAACTGGAACAACCAGTCGCTATGACGCACACTGCGGCGGCCAACCAGCCCGATCAGGGCTCTGATTGGCCCCCCTCCAAAACCTCCCGCAGCTCCTCCCCATCTGGCCAACCTCCCGCAGCCCCCCCACCCCTGGCCAGCCCAGCCCCTGATTGGCCCCTCAACCTCAATCTGGGGTGGGGCCGGCTGGCCAACCTCCTGGGTGCCCTCTCCCCACGCCAGTCCGGCCCTGATAGGCCCCCATCAGGGTGGGCGGCCAGACCCCATCCGTGCATGAATTTGTGCACTGGGCCTCTAGTCTATCTATCTATCTATCTATATATATATATATAAAAGCCTAAGCGACTGTCACGACAGAACGACTGGTTGACCAGTTGCTATGACGCACACTGACCACCAGGGGGCAGTGCACTGACCTTGGTGGTCAGTGCGCTCCCACAGTCAACCTCCCGTGGCCGGCTGGTGGCGTCGGTGTCCGTTCCTTCTGCGCCCAATCCAGCGACCGTCGCCTTCTCTCCCGACTCCACTGGGGCCTTTGGGCCCCAGGCTGGGATGGGGAACTGGGGGTGAGTGGCAGCGGATGCAACCCCTTTCCCAGGTGGGCCGAGGTCCAGCTTCCTCATTGGGGTCGGCGGCCAACCTGCCTTGCCCTGTCCCTCCCCACCTCAGTGAGCAGGCCCCGATTGGCCTGGCCCTGATCAGCCCTGATTGCTGGCTAGGCCTAGGGGCCCCACCTGTGCACAAATTCATGCACCAGGCCTCTAGTATATATAAAAGCCTAAGCGACAGTTAAGACAGGACAATCAGTGGGTAGCTATGACATGCACTGACCTCAAGGAGCAGAATGCTCAATGCAGGAGCTGCCCCCTGGTGGTCAGTGCACCTCCACAGCCAACCTCCTGCAGCCAGCCAACCTCCTGCAGTCCCTCCCCGCGGCTGGCCAACCTCCCACGGTCCCTCCCCCCAGGCTGGCCAGCCCCAATCGCCCCGATCGCCAGCCAGGCCGAGGGACCTCACCCATGCACGAATTCATGCACCAGGCCTCTAATACTGTAAAATAATACTGCTAATATAAATAATGTGCTCCACTTTAAATGTACAATAGCTTAAAGAACTGAATTCTCAATACTGCCATTTTTTTTAACCAATGTAGTGAATGTGGATGTGCATAAACTTGAAAAAAATTTGTTCACACACATAAATTCTGGAAATACTTGCTGTAAAACATAATGCTATTAAT
>NW_005366833.1:1225325-1277812 GCF_000412655.1 Myotis brandtii | reverse complement strand
TGAAATAACGACTTGTCCAAAGGATGAAAATTAAGACAGATAGAAAAGTCTAGCCAATTTTGTATATTCACAAATTTAACAAAAAATTTATTTCTCTCTAAAAAATAAGTAATATTTGAAATAGGTCAATTATAGTGATTTAAAGACTTCCTTTGGAGCTAATTTTATCGAAACTATTGGTGCACTCTATGTATGGCTGTCCTTCCAACTCAGTCTAAAGCATCTTCTTTGCTCCAAAAACAATGGTTCCTTCTAAAGTAGATTATTTTAGGATATCTCATAAATCTCTGCTTGATAATACCCCAAACTAGGGCTACTTTAATATGCTTAAAATCAACTGTAAGTTCTTTTTTAAAAAAATATATATTTTATTGATTTTTTGCAGAGCAGAAGGGAGAGGGATAGAGAGTTTTGAAACATCGATGAGAGAGAAACATCGATCAGCTGCCTCCTGCACACCCCCTCCTGGGGATGTGCCCGCAACCTAGGTACATGCCCTTGACCGGAATCGAACATGGGACCCTTTAGTCTGCAGGCCAATGCTCCAACCATGGAGCCAAACCGATTAGGGCTCAACTGTAAGTTCTTTATGATTAAAAGCAATTGTCATCATGTAATGTTTTACATTAGTGTGAAATTTCACATAATTATTTTCCACCCTCATTCCTCCTACATTTTGATGATCTTTCCAGGGTACTAAAAGAGGAGACAGAGAATACTTCCTTTATCCCTGGAAATACATAAAGAGTGACTACCCTACCCAATCATTCCTTTTATCACCAAACGTTTTCCTCTCATCTCCCAAATCTAATCAATCATTGAGTCCAATGATTCTGCTCCTTAATATTTCTCAAAAATCTATTCACATATCTTTATGTTTCCAACTCCCTGGAGTTCAGGCCACTCCTTTCATCAGGTCCCAATATCCTCAAGATAAACTGCAAATCCCTTAACAGAGTTTATAAGGCTCTTGAGAATATAACTACTGACTACCGTCTATCTTCCAAAGAGCATCCACAACCCACACACATGGAGGTACTCTCAATTCTCCAAAACTGGGAACTTTGAATAAGGAGTTCCTTCTTATTGAAACAATTTTTCCTTCTTTGCTTCATCTTTCAGCTCTAAGTATAAATTCCACTTCCCCAGACAGCAGCCCAAACCACTACCATTTTTTTCCCCTCATCTTAACAATTCTGGGTCTCGTGTCCTATCTTTACTCAGTGCACAATAATTATCATATTGTAGTGCACCTGTCTCTCCAACCAGATTATAAACACTATGAGCACATGGACTTTTTCATTCACAAATATGCAACAGGGCTCAAGACACAGAGGACCTTTAATTGTTGTATGAACAAATAAATCTATAAGGGGATGAGTTTAAGACCCAGCTGAAACATTACTATTAGAGTATGCTATATCAGAGACAAGTAACACTTTAAAATTCTATATATGTATATAGTAGAGGCCTGTTGCACGAAAAGATTCGTGCAATAGGCCTTCCCTTCCCCTGGCTGCCGGCACCAGTTTTCCTCCGGCACCCAGGACCCAGGCCGTCGCTCCGGCCGGAGCCGCCTTCAAGCCTTCGCTGCTCTGGCTGGAGCTGCCTTCAAGCCTTCGCTGCTCCGGCCGGAACCGCCTTCAGTCTTTGCTCCGCCACTTCGAGCCTACATATGCAAATTAACTGCCACCTTTGTTGGCAGTTAATTTGCATATCTTGCTGATTAGCCAATGGGAGGCGTAGCGAAAGTATGGTCAATTACCATGTTTGTCTATTATTAGAGAGGATGTATATAATTTTCTATTGGAGCCATTTTTAATCAAGTTATTCAGTATGAATAATTTCTTTAAATTTTCTAATATGCCTTCATTTTCAATTCCCTTTATGGCAGAATTTTACAACTCTCATATTCCAAGATTTGTAAGCCTCAACAGATTTTGTGTATAATTTTTATAAAGAAACAAGTATTAAATAAACCCAAATGAGCAAATTAAGTCTTCAGCTATTGCTCTTAACCTCCTGACACATCATTTACTATGTTTTAATAAGTATACCCGATTCACTAAATTGTGGATTCAGATCCAATGCTCTAATCATGTCATCTTGGAAAAGGTGGCCTAGTAGGCTTCCTTTGTTTTTATAAGACAGAAGCACGCAGAGATGTTTAATTTTCCTAGCCGAAATGCTAAGAACAAGTAATTAGCCCAATAGTAATTGTTCTAACTTCATTATTAATTAACCACTTGAAATTTATTTGAGCTTGGCCACATTCAATTGACATTCTTCTGTTCTCTTAACAATCATTGAAACTTTTCACACACAAAAATGGTAGTAGCCTCTATTTACAAATTAGTTAACACATTTAGGTAAGGATTGTATATGCATTATTTCATCTGTCCAGAAATCCTGTGAAGGTACTATTAATATCCCATTTTTATGGGTGAGAAGACTTAGGCTCAAAGCTTAAATAACTATGAGCCCTAGGGTCACACATCTAGACATGGTCAGAATGAGGACTTGAATATACTACACAGCTTATTAGGTTCCAGGAGCAAAACTTTTTTTCTTTCTTTTTTTAACCCTGCCATATGCTGTATTAGGCTTATAATATGACAATTTAAGTGTTTTACAAATTAAACATTATGTAGTTCTGTCTAAAGTAGCAGTCTTTTCTACATTTTTAATCTGTTGTAGGAATTAGACATCCTGTAACTTTTTAACCAACTTATTTTGCATGTGTGGTTATCCTCTAAAAAAATCTTAATTTCATTTCTAGCCATGCAGAGTACCTCACAAGATGGCTAGCTGTTCTGGTCTGTAGAGCTCAGCAAAGACTAGTTAACATTCTGAATCTTGTGGGTTCTGTACTACCTTTGCTGAGGCATCAACACAGTTAGGTTTGTTGAAATTTGAATCAGGACTCAAAAAATGACTAAACAGTGCCCACTGTCAATTCCACTTCTAAAGGAATAGGAATGACTGGATGCAACTTCTCAAATGCTAAAAGAAGGGCCAGTTTCAACTAGTTAATTCTCAAAAAAAAATGAGTCTGGGGGTCTTTGACATAGGCGCCAGTGGTTGCTGCTCCCTGACCTTTACACACAGTCACAAATTTCCTTCAGCAACTCCAAGAAAAACATATTTAACTTATTTAACTTTGTGACCTAATGACACTGCAATGAAAGGTGTTAAATGAGAAGCAGATAGAGCTTGAAGAAAGATTACAGGCCAAAGATTGTGTTCAGAGAAACTACGCTCCACAGCAATACTTTAGAATACTCCTGTAGTCCAACTACATGCTTATTCTGGCTGGAGCACAGAACCATCTTTCCTTGATATATGCCAAGCAATTCATCACATACCTTGATCTATTCATTTTGTTGCTTCATTCAAATACTAACATGAGACATAGTCTGCTACAGTGATCAGAAGAGCAGAAAAAAGTAAAAATTCCTCAATTCTTACCCACACCTTCAGTCTATGTTGTGATAGACATTTTCATTCATTTTCATCTTCCCCTCCCCGCCCCTCTCTCTCATGCATACAGAAGCAAAAGATCTAAGTGGTTCCAGCTGCGGCTATAAGGTGTGGCTGAGGAAAAAGCACTCTCATTCCAAAAGACAGTGGGTCTCTACCATTACAGCTTCATTGGCCCCTGCTCCTGGCAGATGGTGATAAGGGTATGATAACACCACATCTACCTTGCTAAGAATCATGTTGCCTTATGGCCAGCCAATTTGACAAACTGACCAATTCACTGAAAACTTTTTAAAATTGTATATACTGATGACATAATTTGTGTTAAATGAAAGTTTTAAAGAGCTTTTGAAGATTCTTTGATATTTATGCTGATGAGTTTAAGGTTTTAATTTACCTGAAATATTACTGCAAGTCAGCACTGTAGCCTATATGTAACTATGTCATTATATAACTGTATTCTGGAATTTTGCCTTTCTCTGGGCCAATAATGTTTGAAAATGAGAATTTATTTCATATCAAAGGGCTGTGCATGTCTTGAATGCCATGGAGTTTATAAATGACAATAGGAAAGATTTCTTTCTTTCACCACATTTTCATCCATTAAATGAATTCTATACGTCTCCTAATTCACAAGTTTGTCAATGAGTCAACTAGATGAATATGTCCCTTCTGTGTTAAGCAACTGCAAGGCCATCAGTACATGAATATCAAGATAAATTTGGCACTCAGTTGAGTTGTACTGATAAATATTTCTGTTGCAAATGTGTCAGTGGTGGAATTGCTATGGAAAATTTCAAATTAATCAATACTTCCTACCAGAAATTTTAAAAGTTTCTGCAATTATTCTATGCATGAGTTGTGATAAGCTTTATATGTAGTTAATAGAAACATATTTTGGGCAGTTGATAATTAGAAAACTGGTTCTTGGCAAATTTAACAAAACAACCATTCAGTGAATTTATATTTCAGTAGACTGCTTTTAGGTAAACTATCAATTCAGTAAACTGACCACTCGAAAAAGTAGGAGGAGAATTGTAATAGGTTTTCAGATAACTGGCCCATTTCCCAATATCACGGCATTTTAAAGTTAAAGAGTATCCAGGAGATCATCTAGTTCAGGCCCTCATTTCACAGGGAACCTGAAACCTACAAATCACATGGATCCATGTTAGTGTCATTATTGGCATTAGAACTCAGAACTCCCAATTCATTGTCAATAGCTCATTCTAACAGACCATGGTTTACAAATAAGACAAAAAAAGAAAGAAGGCACTCAAAAAGAAGTACGAAGGCCTGCCAGAAGCTCAAAGTGCTTATTACACAATGAAAGAAATACTCATAACATGGAGAATGCAGCCCTAAAAGAAGAGAGACATGTTTCCAAGTTTCTTTCTCACATAAATGAATAAGACACTGTTTCAGGGTGTTTAACAAGATTGTAAGTAAGGCAATCTTTGTGTATATGTTGACATATCAACTAAAATGGTCCACTGGATTTTATATTCTGTGAGGACTCTGGATCATCTTGCAAAACTTTTTTTCTCAGATACATGAAGCATCTTGGTATTCTAGGTTCAGTATTTTGTTATTAAATGGAGTAAATATCTGAGTGGTTCAGGCTCAGAAATATTTCATTACATCATCTCTGAATGCAACCTGTAATAAACAAACTGTTTATAGCGAAATAAATAAAAAAGACTAATTTCTAGTTTGCGAGGAAGAAAGGAGAAAGGCAAAATTCACAGTAATTGCCACCAAAATACACAGGGAAGAAATTTAAAATTTTCACTTACAACAAATAAGTGTAATTTTGGGGTGTGAGATGGAAACCTTTTAAATGTAATGGTTTGTGTAACAGCTTTTGTAAGGTGCACTTTTCACTGTCAAAAGGAATGAAATGCTCAAAAGGGTAATCAGTTTTAGTTGCAGGTTTACAAGCTTTCCACAACTTGTATTCTTTATCCATGTTGAAATGTTTTGCAATTACCTCTTACATATAATGTTCACACTTTCTTTTTAAAAGAATTAAAAATTGTTTTGTACAAATGTATCTCTGAAACCAACCATATTGCTTGATTTCCACCAATCATCTGATGCATCTGTTGGTTATAATTAGCTCACAAGTTGTCCACACCTAATTGACATAGTAGTACTTCTACAATACTGAAGACTATTAAAGTAATGCAGCGGCAAAGACCTCCCAATATAACCTACTCACAAATTACATTTTTACATAATCTGTCTTATGAAGGTAATATAAGTGATTTTCTTGTTGTAACAAAATAGTAAGCTAACATTTACATATTACATTCAAAGCCATATACAAATATGGACTTATTACTTCTCATGGTTCCATGGAGTCATTTTTCACAGAAACTAGATTTACAAGAATGGGACTTTTTAAATGCAATCGAAAGGTTATCTATATATGAAAAATATATTTCCTTTCTTTATAATGTTTACTCAACATTTAATGATATATTGTTTTAAATTAAGACAACACTAGGATTTTTTACATGTAGGCTAAAAAAATCAATCATTCTTCCTCACCCTCTCTCCCTCCCCACCCGCCCTTGTCCCTTTCTCTCTGTCCTCTCTCCCTAGTCTCCTGCCTTTGATCCACCCCAACCCTTGCAATATAAGCACCTAGTCAAGGCCAAGAGTCAAACAGTAGCCACACAACAGCCTCTCCAAACTGTTCTAAGTATGCAATAAGTCAGCATACAGACTATGGTTTACATCAGCGGTTCTCAACCTGTGGGTCGCGACCCCTTTGGCGGTCGAACGACCCTTTCACCAGGGGTCGCCTAAGACCATCCTGCATATCAGATATTTACATTACGATTCATAACAGTAGCAACATTACAGTTATGAAGTAGCAACGAAAATAATTTTATGGTTGGGTAACAGCTTGAGGAACTGTATTTAAGGGGCCAGAAGGTTGAGAACCACTGGTTTACATTAACAGACTATGAGTTAAATGAGTCAGCAATATAGCTTAATTATATCAATCATTTTTTCTTTGAAATTATATTTGTACATCTTAACAACGAATTTTGTCATAATCCAATCCATAGGCTTGAATTACAGTCACACCATTCCAATCATTATAGACATCAAAACAACAGTTAAACTATTTTTTAAAACTTATATATAAGTCACATGACCAAACTGTTTGGTGTCTCAAAACAAAGCTTACTGTGAAATTAGATAACCAGTGATGAATATTCCTGGCTTATACTTCCCAGACAACAGTAGAAGCATTTTATAATAAGACAGCTAAAGGTCAACATTAGTCATGTTGTATTACTTCACTTTGTGTGGCTATGTTCAGAGCAATGCAGTCTCAGAGACTTGAGGGTTGGACAGGACCTTTAAGGTAATGACCCTGACTCATGGTTTGGGCCAGGAGCTATCTGTTTGAATCTCGATAAAGAAATTCTACCTACCACTTTATAAGAAATATTATAAGTTACAGAATTTAGCTCTACCATGACTCCAAGGTAATTCCATTTTATTTTTGTTTATAAATACATAAATCATAATTAGAATATAAAGGTAAAAGCAAAGGCTTCAAACAACTTAATAAGGGAAGATATATTAATTCATTTTGCCATCTTTTCTTTATATCTAATGTAAATATATTGAGTATCAAGTCCTAAAAGACATGCCAACCTGATTACAGTTATATTTAGAAAGAGAGAAAATTTTATGATTATTTTTGAACTTCCAGAAAAAAATTAAAATTGCTTAATTTTTTATTACTGTTGCTGGCAATTCTACTGTTAAATTCATTTTTCTTCCAAATTGAATATTAATAAAGCTACTATCAAAGCTGATAATCTGTGTGTGTTGTTAACTACGACTTGAATAAAAACCAATAGAGAATAGGGCAATTAAAAAAAAAGATTCTGATGTGTTTTGTATTGATGAATCTAAAAATGGCACTTAAGTTGGTTCTTAAAGAAAAGGCTCTATATATGTAAAAATGTATTTCAGTTTTACAAAAACCATAAAACAACCAAAACCCTTTCCTTGAGAAATATGCAAAATACTTAAATTTCTGCAGAATTTGTTACTTCATAGCAACACCTAAATTGTTTTCAGTTACCACCTTTTTTTCCCCAAGAGAACTTGCCCAAAACAGAAACATCTACTACTTCTTAGGAGAACATTTTTAAAATATTTGTTAAAGTATAACATAATATAAACAAAATAGAATTTTCTAAATGTACTTTTTACTTAACACATAAATTATTTACCCAATAAATTATTTTGTTAAATATTATGAAGACTCAAGAATAATTAACAAATCATAATTTGAGTAAGTGATTTACATTCTTTTCAAAGAATATATAGGCAAGTTATTTTTTACATGGGAGTTTAATCAATGTTTTAGGGGTATCATATTATATTTTATGATTTGTTTGAGTTGCTCAGGCGTGAACTCTTTTCCTTTTATTTTATTTTTAAATGGCTCACCTTCAGTATTTAATTATGCTCTTTTTCATGAATATATTTCACTTGAGAAAAAAGAAAAGAAAAACCTCTATAGAGAATATTACTTAAAACAACTGCAGACCCTAGACACACTTTCTTTGAAGAATTCATCCCTACTTCCTTTTCTTCTTGCTTTGAAGACAAGAACAAATGCTTCCTGAATGTGGAGTTTAACTGAACAGTCCACTGCTTTAACGCCGCCTTCAGAGTCAAGTCAGCTGGAGCAAATATGAGCTAACTTCTATAGTAGAACAGTTCTCTTGGCAACTGTGAGAAAGGCTGCAAGTGAAAAACGTTCTATGCTGTTATTTTTTTAAACTTTTTATTTTTTGGTATGTATCTCAGTGTGGGGTGATGAATACTAAGAAATAAGTCAGGAAACAGGAAAAAAAAAGGTACCCTCCACCTAAGTAACATGAACAAAGGTAAGGCTGCTGTTTGGTATTTAAAAGATTCTTCCTGTATTCAGGATTGTTGTCTTCCATCTTTAGCACCTCAGTTACATCCCATTCAAGAAGGAAAAAAGCTACTATTTCTTGCATGCCTACCACTAAACATAATAGTTTAATTCTCACAAAAAACTTGTAAAATGCATTTCTCTCTACTTTATAAAATAGACACTAAGGTCCAGAAAGACCCAAATTATTTTAGGAAATTTTCACCACTAGTAACAGACTATACCAGGACCCACAATGAATTCCATCTAACAATAAAATATATGTTCCTGCCATATTCCAGTTTTCTTATACTTTTTTTTTTTTGCTCATTGTACATATTTTCAGGTTTATGCAAACACAGTTTGGGTTTCACATTTGAAATTTTCAACTATTATTAGAATGCACTGTTAGGAGTAAAATAATGGTCCTGCAAAGTCAGTGAGAAATTAAAAACACCATGGACTTCTTAATTGTTCATTTTACACACTAGTTTGAAAGACCCAAGGAAATATTTGCTGTCTTACCAAAATAACACATTGCATTAGGCAGTATTCAATAGGTACAATAACAGTTCCTAACCTATCCTATGTAATAAAACCCTAATATGCAAATTGACTGAACAGTGGAATGGCCGGCAGAACGACCAGTTGCTGTGACACGCACTGACCACCAGGGCACAGATCCTGTGTTGGGCGTCTGCCCTCCCCCCCCCCCCAAGAGAGAGGTTACCAACGGCAGCAATCAGGGGGTGGAGGCAGCTGACAAACACCCCACCGGTCGCCTCCCACAAACCGGCAGTCAGACATCCCCCGAGGGCGCCGGCCAGGCTGAGGGACCCCCTCCTCCACCCCCGTGCACGAATTTCATACACCGGGCCTCTAGTTTAAGAATAAAAATAATAAGTTATGCCATGGCTGGTGTGGCTCAGTTGGCTGGGCATCATCCTGTGCACTGAAAGGCTGCTGGTTCAATTCCCGGACAGGACACATGCCCGAATTGCAGGCTGGATACCAGCAGGGGGTGTGCAGGAGGCAGCTGATCAATGTTCTGCTCTCAATCAATGTTTCTCTCTTCTCCCTTCTTCTCTCTCTAAAAATAAGTAAACTATTCTTTTTTAAAAAATTTATTGATTTTTTACAGAGAGGAAGGGAGAGCGATAGAGAGTTAGAAACATCGATGAGAGAGAAACAGCAATCAGCTGCCTCCTGTACACTCCCTCCTGGGGATGTGCCCGCAACCAAGGTACATGCCCTTGACCGGAATCGAACCCGGGACCCTTGAGTCCGCAGGCCAACACTGTATCCACTGAGCCAAACCGGTTAGGGCAAAACTATTCTTTTTTTTTTTTTTAAACGAACACACTAATAAACTATGCTCATCACCTATGTCCACCATAAATTCAATAAGTATTCACTCACTGAATGCAGGCCACTGTGGTTAGATGTTGGGAAAAGATGACAAGATGAGGAAAGCATTAACTTCACTACCTGCCTCTTCTTTTTTCTCCCCCTAACAAAGATTACCCCCTAAGACACATCTTTGTCCTTTTGTGTTCCACACTGTTCCTAGAATATTTTGTTACTTCAGCATTCCCGTGTATAGTATAATGTCTTTCAAATCTATCGTCCCAGCTCCTCCTCCTCATTTACCTAAATCCAAATCCTATAACAACAAACTGCCTCTTTGCAAATTCAACACACTGAGATCCAAGATGATATCCTCCCTCTCACCACATCAGTGCTGACCCCTCAACCTCTCTTTCTATCAATTCCTGAAAGATTGAAGGGGTAATATCCCTGACTGTCCCAGCCTCTACTCTTCACAGAGTTTTATTCACTGCATAGCTCTACCCCGAACTCTGAACCTATTTGGTTTAGTTATCATACCCACTCATAGTAACCTCACCTATATTAACTATTTCTTCTTGGAGACATATGCAAATGTTTCTAAGTCTAAAGTATAGAATAAAGTTTGAAGATATACTGACTGTGAAAGTAAACTAAAAGTACTTATTTTGTAGTCAGGCAATAACTTCCATAATCCTTATATGGCATCTCTGAAATTCTATAATGTGCCAAGAAATTTAATGGGGCACTTTATAAATACTATTCCATTTAATTTTGACAACTTAGAAAACAAATACTATGTGCGTACACAGGACAACACCTGTTGAGGTGATTATATCCACACTAGAGGCCAGGTACACGAATTTGTGCATGGGTGGGGTCCCTCGGGGTGGCCTCCGGGAAGCGGGCCCCAGCTCGTGTCCCCAGCCTTGCAGCCCCGCCTGGCACCCCTCCGTGGCCTGGCACCACCCCCTTGCCTGCTCCACTATCCCGCATGCAGGGTGATCGATCGGGGCCAGGCCCTCCTGCCTGGCTTCCTTAGCGCTTGGGAGTTGGGCGGCGGCCCCACCCCCCGCTGCCACCGCTGATCACCGTCTGTGGGGTGATTGGTCAGGGCTGGGCTCTCTGCCCGGCTCCCTCAGCACCTGGGAGCTGGGCAGCGGCCCTGCTCCCCACCACTGACACTGGTTGCCGTCTGCAAGGTGATTGGCGAGAAGATCAGCCCCCTCCTTGCACCCGCCTTGGCTTGGTGCCGCCCGCTCACCTGCTCCACCATCTCATTGCAGTCCCATTCTCATCAGGGCCCATTGGGGCCAGCAGTGCCTCCACTGCCGCCCGCTTCCAGTGACACCCACCATGTTCCGCACTGCCCCCTGGTGGTCAGCACACATTATAGCGAGTGGTCAAACTCCCGGTCAAACAATTTGCATATTAGGCTTTTATTATATAGGATTTTAGACATAAAAGTTAGAGTGGTTAAATAACTTATCCAGGGTCACATATCTAGCAAGTAATTTTGTTAGAATTCAACTCTAGATCTAGCTGACTTTTAAGGCCAGTATTCCTTATATTATGCTCTGTTAGGCCCGTGTCTGCCATTTAACTAAAGTCACTTTAACCAGTGACTGGTTCAACTGGATGAATCTCTGTTTTCTCATCCAGAAAAAGAAAGGGTGTTACCAGTGTTCTTATCAGAGAGCAAGAAGCCAGTAGGAGGGCATCTGAAGTGTGGCATTTTTCAAAATTTATAGGCATAAACCCAACATAATCTAGTACAGTCCTCCATCCCATTGCCACAGTTGTTGTTTTGAATCACTAACTTTTCTTATACCATACATGAAGTGGTACAATAATATTATATAAAGCTATACAGTGTTAAGTTAAAGAAGCATACTGTAAGCAATATAGTAACCACTGAAAGAATAAAAAAAGAGACACAGCAATGAAGGAGATAAGACAGAATCATGAAATTATTCAAGTCATTAAAAAAAAGAGTATGAAAAGAGGAAAATGGAACCTAAGCATGCATAGGGCAAATAGAAAACAAACCACAACATGCTAGATTTAAACTCAACCATATCAGTAATCACATAAAATGTAGTTTATACACACAAATGAAAAGGCAGAGATTGTCAAATCATATAAAAACCAAAGATCAAGCTAAATGTTGTTTATAGAAATCTACTTCAGATATAATGTCACAGAAAGGTTAAAAGTAAAAGGATTGAAGGAGATATATCATGCTCTATTAATATCAGACAAAACAGGAAAATAATATTACCAGGAATAAGGAGAGTCATTTCATAATAATAAAAGAGTCAATTCATCAAGAGAACATATAATCCTAAATATTTATACACCTATTATCAGAACTTCAAAATACATAAAGTAAAATCTGATTGAACTGAAAAAGATAAAGAGTAAAATGCACTATAATAGATGAAGATTTTAACACTCATCTTCCAATAACAGATATAACAAGTAGACAGAAAATCAGGAAGGATATAAAGAATGTGAATAACAACATTAACCAACTTGACTAATTGACATTTATAAAACGCTCAACACAAAGAAAAATACACATCTTTCTCAAGTACATGCAGAACACTCACCAAGATAGACCATATTCTGACCATAAAACAAGTCTCAATAAACTTCAAGAATTCAAATCTCATAAACTGAACTTATAAGTTGTCTGATCACCAGGAATAAGGAGAGTTTAATAAGAACCAATAGAGTTTAATTAGAACCAATAACAGAAAAATACCAGGAAAATCAATATATATTTGGAAACTGAATATTATACTTCTAAATAACCCATGGGTCCAATAAGAAATAAAAAGGAAAATTATAAAACATTTTGAATTGAATGAAAATGAAAATACAGTATCATTCATGAGATGTCTTGCCCCCTTAATTCATACTGGTGAAGAAAAAAGTTAAAGGAGCCAATCAATCAACAGATTCTCAAGTGAGGAAAATCAGGACTCTATATAATAAAAGCCTAAGCAACCATTATGGCAGAATGACTGTGGCTATGATGCACAGTGACCACCAGGGGCAGACGCTCAATGCAGAAGCTGCCTCCTGGTGGTCAGTGTGCTCCCACAGGGGGAGTGCTGCTCAGCCAGAAGCTGGGCTCATGGCTGGCAAGCACAGAGGTGGTGGTGGGAGCATCTCCTGTCTCCATAGCAGCACTAAGGAGTAGCGAGCCGAGCGGTAAGGAGCAAGCAGGTGGGTGGTAAGGAGCAAGGGATCTCGAATTGTGAGAGGGATGCCCAACTGCTGGCTTAGGGGGATTGAGCCTACGCCAGCAGGTGGACATTTCCCAAGGGGTCCCGGACTGTGAGAGGGTGCAGGCCGGGCTGAGGTACCCCCCACCAGTGCACAAATTTCATGCACCAGGCCTCTAGTTAAAAATAAAGAGGATTGTGAATTCATAAAATGTTAAAACTGGAAGAACTCTAAAATCCTTCTAAAATCTGTAAAAACAAAATTTACAGAGAAAACAGCTCCAGGAAGGACATATGATATGTTTAATAAAGTTTATAATAGTAAATATTTAAGAATAAGCAGTCTCCATTAGTATAGTATGCAAATGTCTGAGTTCTTCTAAAGCCTGCTTTCACCTAATAAAAGCAGATAAAGATTTTATAAAATGGAAATGCACATTTGTTGGCCTGTGCCTAATGTGAGCATTTGGTGCCTTTTATGTATGTTTCCTATATTTGTACACATGACATAATAATTAAGAGTACTGAACTCTCAGTCCACATTGCCTGAAGTTATACTCTGCCTTTGCCACAACTAGTAGCCACGATATTGGGCAAGTAATTTTAACCTGTTTTCTCAAGTGTAAAATAGTGGTAAACTATAAAATGAGAATAAGTAGTTCCTACCTCCTAGATTGACCATAAGGATTAAACATGTTAATGACTCTTGTGGGTTTACAACATTGCCTGATGCTTAATAAATGTCAACTATTTTTATGTAGCATTGATTTATAATTACTAGAAGCTTATTAGCCAATAAAATGACTTTATTTTTTAATTAGGAGACATCAATTAAAATAGGATATCAGCTCCAAGAAAAAAGTTGCTTCCAATTCATGTGTTTTAAAAAAGGCTTAGAAGTTATTTGAAAGCCAATGTCAAAACAAAGCTGGAGCAATATCTTCTTAAAATAAGAGACAATGATCCAATGAAAAAACATCTATGACATGGAGTGTTTTGGGATCAACCAACAAATTTAATACTATCACATATGAGATGATACTGAATCTACACATTAGGGCTATACTCCTGCCTTCAACTATTCCTTCTAAAGTGCTCTGTTCAGTGACAATTTAGGAATTTAAATATTAAATTTATAAAAGATTAAAAATATTATAATTCTTAAAATATTTATTTTTAAATTTGTTTTTAAATGAATAAAAGGCAGCATTCAGCAGTATATCACTTGAACAAATTCCATTTGGTATAAGAAAACAACAAAGTAAGTGTGGAACACATTTCACATTTTTTTATTTAATGCAACTTCAATGCTTTCAACGCTGCATACATTACTAAAAGAACAAAAATAAAAGCTGTACTATGAAATTGTAAAGAATACCAAATTGATATAATTATACTTTATAATTTCGTCCAAATATCAAAAGGACAAGTTTTTTTTAAATCAAAATAATTTCATGTGTCACTTATCTGTTCTACTGAATAAGGTAGAATAAGTATCCTATATAATAAAAGGGTAATATGCAAATTGACTGAAAGGCGGAGCAACTGGTCACTATGATACACACTGACCACCAGGGGGCAGACGCTCAATGCAGGAGCTACCCCCTCATAGTCAGTGCACTCCCACATTGGGAGTGCCGCTCCGCCAGAAGCCAGGCTCACAACTGGTGAGTGCAGCGGCAGTGACGGGAGCCTCTCCCGCCTTCCCTCCACGGCAGTGCTAAGGATGTCCAACTATGGGGTGCAGGCCTAAGCCACCAGTCAGACATCCCCCGAGAGCTCCAGGACTGTGATAGGGTGTAAGCCTCCCCCTCCCCCGCCCCCGAGTGCACGAATTTTGAGCACCAGGCCTCTAGTATTTTTAATAAGTTTCTCCAATATTTCAAATTTTAATAAAAACTAGAATTTGCATTGTCTTTCTGACAATGATGCCATTCCTCCTCCACTGGGCTGAATGCATGAGCCTGAATCAATGTGGTAACAAAATACCAAATGAGTCTGACTTACTATTCAAATATTTTGGGAAGTGAGTAGATTTTATACCTTTAATAACATAACTGAAACATCACCCATCACCTTAGCATTTGTAAAACCACATTTCTCTTCTTCTTATACCATACAGGCACTTTTTCCTCATACTCACAATTATGAGAAAACTTGTCATGATGGTACATAAAGGCAATGAGTGAGACTACCTGGACAAGGCAGAAAGCACCATTTGTTCCTCTGAGCCACTTATCAGCCTCCATCATCCTTCAGTCAGCCAGAAGTATATTAAAGCTCTTGGTATGTGTGGCCTTCTTCGAGCTCTTTGTAATAAACTGTATCAACCACTGGGAGAAAAACCAAGGCCAGAAAAACACTCAGGTACTAATAGAACCTGAATAGGACATTCTATGGCTCACTGAGATTAACACCTACCAAGAGATAGCAGAAACCTGAAAACAGAAGCCCAGCGCAAATAAAACTGAGAAGGCTGAATGTGCTCATCAATCATCTTCAAATGATTAGCTAAACTTTACCACTTACAAAATATTTTTACATACATTATTTATTTGATCCTCACAATAGTCTTATGATATGAAGACATATTATAGATATTTTATTAATAACTATATTTTGCAGGAGAAGAAACTGAAACAAGAACTTAAACGATTTGTCTAAGGTTACTTTAACCAGTAAGTGAGCAGGAACTTGGCTTCTATTTTCCCCAAAACTAACTGCAGATTTCAGTCTTTCAGCTACATTGCTATATCCATCATAGATGAGGAGGGGCAGGTTGAAGGAGGTAGGTTCCACACTGGACAAGGTCAGCAGTTATTCCTATAAACCACTGTATTTTTTCCTGCTTTTAATCATCAGTCCCATACCTTCCTTTACTTCATTACCTCCTTTAATTCTTGTTCTTTTCTTTAGACAACCCAAGATGTCAGAAACCACTTTGTACATTTAAATCCTTTAGACACTGATCTGTGTAACCAAATATATTCCTAGGTCAAACCTAAAACTAGCAAATGTGGATCCTTCTCTTCTATGAAGGTCAGTGGGTATAGCACAAACTGGCCTAAGGAGTAATAAAATGTGTAGAAATGTCAGAGATAAATATTTTTACTGCATGCTATAAAAAGTAGGCAGGACATGAATAATCAATAGAGTATCTCCTGATCTGGACTGACTGTGCCCAGCAGGCTGACCACACTCAGTGACTGAGCCAGAATAAACACTTAGAATAAAAGCTGAACTAAACTACAATAATCAGTAAAATAATACTAAGATATTAATGAACCTCTGAAGAACTACCTAATCATCATGTTAAGTGTTTTTACAATATATTCTAAACGCAAAGCTTACAATGTCTTGAGGAGTAGTCAAAACCAAGTAAGTGGAAGATGCTGGCAAAAACAATGGAGAAGAAACCCCTATTGATTAAATGTGATTGTTTATAGGATATTACTTTTGCTGAAGAGCTGAATGTCTTCCTTTCATCTAAAACTTAAAGTTTAATACAGAAAAAAAGGAATACTTAAATCACCAGACATCCAAGTCCAGATTTAACCAGTTAACATTTTCTCGTCCATTATATAAAAATATATGACAGAAGAAATGTGCATTTTAAAAACAAATACTATCTAGTGCTTTTATTATACAGACAGATTAAAACTCTAGCATTCCAAGTTCTTCACCTATATGAAATAGTTTGATCATTCCACTAACCCAAGGACAGTCCTGTTATCCCTATTTCACAAATGGAAACCAAAGTATGAGGCTTGGAAACTGGAGTTGTAGAGTTGCTAGGTGACACAAATGAAACATACTAAGTAACCCTGATAGCATAATGCTGTCTTTCACATTTCCTTCTACTACCTTCTGCTCTTCTATCTCCAACACAATGCACATGAGAGCTAATCACAAAGTTAACTCCAGGAGGTAACTTGAACCCATCAGCATAATCTACAGTCCAGTTGATGGGAACTATTCACTTCCAAAGCAACAAAGATTATACTTTATTATAAGTGAATTTCATGGGAAGAGAAAAAAGGAAGGGGATGCATTCAGATAAGAACCAGATTTGATCTTTAGACTAGAAAAGATGCCTAAGGAAGGGCAGTAGCAAATATAGAAAGGACCAGTAAAATAGGAGGTTGGAGACAAATGTCCATCTATGGGATTTACTCTATGTAAAAAATCTTTAGCTCAACCATACTGGCAGATGTAACTCTCACCTGAGATAGGCTTTTCCCTAAATTGCCAGACTGGTCCTGAAATAAACTTGGGTTGTTGCTGTTGATCATGATGGTGGTGGTGGTAGTGATGAAGGTGCATGCTGGTGTATTTGTATATTAAAAAGGAGATGACTTAAAATCAAAGGCAAAGCGCTATGATTCTTCTTCCCTGGCATGGACTGGATATGCCCAACCTTATAGAATTCTGAGTTTACAATATACATGAATTTTGATTTGTTAGAGAAGGACAAACCCTTCTACTTCCTTGTCAGACGCACCTCTTCTCTACCCTTTGATGCTACTGGGAATAAAAGATCTTCTAAGTGAGACACAGATCAAATTCAACAATTTGAATCGTTCATTATGCTAGTTAAGAAGGTTCCATAATAAGTCAGTAGATATACAGTTCTGCCCAATTTAGCTACTTGCTTAAAAAGATAATAATACATACTGTAGAGTGAAAATATGGTATTCACGAAACAAGGAGACACAGACTGAGCACCTGCTACATGTAAGAACCTGCTATACATGACACACTGAGGGGCAAGGAGTTTCATAAAAATAAATAGCTTCAAAATGAGAAATTATTTCAGAAATGTCATTTCAGTATGATGCCAGACTGGACTGTCACAATGGAGCTATATTTAAAAAAACAAACATACAAAAAAAGAAGCTCTAGAAATAGTACGTTTTTCAGAAAACTGACAACCCTGAGAGGATAAAAAATGAAAACGAAAGTTATTTTCTTACTGTAGGACTAGTCAAACTAAATGGAGACTCTGGATGAGTACAGACAGCTCTCCTAACCCCATCCACACATTTGCTGAGAATGCTATTCAGCTTCAAAACAATGAGTGAGTGTGCATGAACTAGAGCTATTATACACTAAGGTGAGAATGTAAAATGGTATAGAAACTTCAGAAACTAATATGGAAGTTTCTTCTAAAGTTAACCATACACTAACCATGTGACCCAGCAACTCCATCCAAAGATACTTATCCAAGAAAAATGAAAAGATTTGTCTGAACAAAGACTTGTACACAATGTTCATAGCAGAGCCACAAATTTCTGAAAACAACCAAATGTTCATCAATAGGTGAAAGGACAAATGTAGTTTACTCATAAAATGGAATACTATTCAGAAATTTTAAAAGAACAATTCGCACACACAATAATATGCATGAATCACAACATTATGTTGAGTAAAATAAGCCAGACAAGAAGAGTGCATACTGTATGACTTCACTTACATGAAATTTTAGAAAGCAGATCAGTGTTTGCTTGGGGCTAGGGATCAGAGGTGAGCATGACACTGAGTAGGGTCACAAGTAAGTCTTGGGGGGTGGGGGTCAGTACAGACATGTTCTACATCTTAATAGTGGTGGAGGTTGTATAATTTTTAAAACTTAACTGAACACTTTAAAAGGGCATATTTTAATGTATATATTGTGTATTTTACAATATGGGTACTTCAAAGTGATTAAAAAACACAATTTTTTGGCCTAACCAAGTGACTTCCTGGTTGAGTGTTGACCTATGAATCAGGAGATCACAGTTTGATTCCTGCTCAAGGCACATGCCCAGGTTGCTGGCCTGGTTCCCATTGGAGGGCATTCAGGAAGCAGCCTATCAATTATTTTCTCTCATCATTGATGTTTCTATCTCTCTTTCCCTCTTCTTCTCCTCCCCTCCCTTCCTCTCCCCTCCCCTCTCCTCTCTGAAATCAATAAAAATGTATTTTAAACAAAAACCCCCACAATTTTGGAAGCAACACCTGTAAAACAAATAAATATTCCCACTACACTAAATGCACTGTTCAGATCATATTAAGGTAAAGTATTTATTCTATGAACATTTTAAAGAAAATTGAAATTACAAAAATTTAAAAGAAAAGCAAGTCGAATGGTGAGTAAATCTAGCAATGTTATCATATATGAGAAATGACTAAATGTTAAGTCTGCGACAAGAAGATGAATTAGGGACACATAATTACCCTCATATGTATAAAGTTCTACCCTCTAAGGCAGTGGTTCTCAACCTTCCTAATGCCGCGACCCTTTAATACAGTTCCTCATGTTGTGGTGACCCGCAACCATAAAATTATTTTTGTTGCTACTTCATAACTGTAATTTTGCTACTGTAAACAATAAGTAATTATACATGTGTTTTCCGATGGTCTTAGGCAACCCTTGTGAAAGGGTCGTTTGACCCCCAAAGGGGTCGCGACCCACAGGTTGAGAACCGCTGCTCTAAGGTAAGAAATAGATTCCTAACGGGTGGAAGTCATAAACACATACCCTTGTTGAATATTCACTACATTCCAGATACAATGGAATGTGAACTTGTAAGAAAGTACTTAGTTACTGATTTCCCATTGTTGTTGATCTGCCAGGCTTACTGGAGGGGACATTAGATAGGGTGATAGATTAAATGTCCTCTAAAAATCTTTTTAGAGCAGATTTTGTTCCTTTTATAAAACTTGAAGTAAAATTTCCATGATTTCAAATTACTGAAATTCACACTTGCTACTAGTGCCACGGCTTTAATATCTTGATGTTCAGATCTATTTTAATTAGTGATTTGCTTTAAAGAATATATTGTTGTGCATTGCTAACAGAGCTGTTTAGTATAAGCTACCTAACATATAATTCCACCAAATGGGAAAATAAAATACACTTTAGAAGGATCCACTTTGTGATGAAATTTCAAATATTACCTAACAATACAAAAAGAAAATTGTTGACAAAGAAAATAGCAATTTGTGTGCCCCATAAATGTAAAATGATTGTCCGGGAAAACAGTGCATTTCCTACTGTTCAGAGGGAAAGCTCCCTTAACAGTAGGAGAGAAAGTTTGGATTTAAAGGAGCTCTTAAAGCTAAGGTAAGTTGCAGTGGATGTGAAAGAAGATAGCTTTTGTGATGAACATTAATCACCTCCCTTCATATTTACTCTTCCCTTTTCATTTCCAGAAGCTCAAACTTCATTTGGGGACCCAGGCTTTCCAAAGAAATTAACTCCATCCTTTACTCCAGAGATGAAACACAGAATCCAGGATACAACAGTAAGGACTTTCCACCATCATGGCCACAGTGATTCCTTCTGAGGTGGAAATAGGATCTGCCTGGTTGAATCAGAATAAACATCAGGACTTTTGTTAGAAATACTGAGACAAAAGTTATTTTGCCAGTAGAGGTAAATATGGAAACAATAAGCCTTAGGAGCTACTGGAAGCCATATCAAAACCAAGACAGGATTATCAGAATGTAACAAACACCAAGGAGGCAGAATAATTAATTTAAAAGTCACTGAGCCACTGGATCATTGCCAAAGTAGTCTATTTTTGGACTTCTGAGTTAACATTAGCTAATGTATTTCATTGGTGGCTTAAATCCATTTAAGTCATTTTTTAAATGTAAGGTTCTTATTACTTGCAACAAAAACTGAAAAGCCAGGGACTTTAGGCAAAGAAAAATAGAGTAGAATGCACAGATGTCAATTTAGACTTAAAAACTGGTTTGGGAATTTATAGCCAAATTTATTAATAAAGTATTTGGTGTCAGAGATATAATCTAATGAACCTCCCATTCGTTGAGCAGCTTTCTTTGTCCTATGTGCATATTTCTTATGAGCAATTATTTTAAAACGTATAAATATTTTTAGATTCATTTAAACTACCTTCTCCAAAGAAGTCCCACACTTAATGAGTCTGGGCTGTGATTCTTGAATTGGTGGGGTAAAAACCAGATGGTGCCATGTCTATTCTTAATTTGCCATGATCAATTGAAAACTGGGTTGAAGAACCATAAACTTCTGGATTTTGCTCCAAAAGGATGAGGAAAATGTGGACAACATGATGGTAGCCTCTACTCCACTTTCTATTATTTTTGAACTGTTTCAAGTCCCAAATTAATTTTCTAGACCTGAGGATACAAAAATAGAACTTCTAACCATACATACCAAAAAAACTACCAGTTGTTAAAATTGTTAAAAAGAAAGCTGCTATTAAAAGCAAAGACCCCAGTATTAACATGACTTATCATTTTAAATATTTCAGTTATGAAATATACAGGGGAAAAACTAAATACTGGTAAAAAAAAAAAAGACTAAATTGATATTATCACTTTGGAATTTTGAGAACCATTACAGATTCCAGTAAATGTACCTCTGATAAAAAATATCTGAATAAATAAGAAATAGGCCTTTGGTGACTTTCAGGTACAAAAATCACTTCAATTTCATTCTGTCCATATATCATTTGAGAAAACCTTTTTGAATATTCATAGGTCAGTAGAAAAATTTTAGCAGTACAATATATTTCCCAAAATAGAAAAGGTAAATATCAAGATTAGTCACATAGCTATCTAATTTATGAATAAAAGGAATTATATATTCAGGCTTCCTAATACAGAAATATAAAAAATTATTTTCAACTTTCCCAACACCATTTATTGAAGAGACTGTCTTGACTCCATTGAATGTTCTTGCCTCCTTTGTCAAATATTAATTTGAACATAGTGGTTTGGGTCGATTTCTGGGTTCTCTATTCTATTCCATTGTCTATATGTCTGTTCTTGTGCCAGTACCAGGCAGTTTTGAGAACAGTGGCTTTGTAATAGCTTGATATCTGGTATTGAGATTCCCTCCTACTTTGTTGTTTTTTCTCAGGATTGCTGCAGTTATTCAGGGTCTTTTTTTTTTTCCAGATGAATTTTTGGAGAGTTTGTTCTAGGTCTGTGAAATATGCTGTTGGTATTTTAATGGGGAGTGCATTGAATCTACAGATTGCTTTGGATAGTATGGACATTTTAATGATGTTGATTCTACCAATCCATGAACATGGTATATTCTTCCATCTGTTTATGTCTCCAATTCATAAAGACTATACAGAAGCAAAAATATACAGACAAAATGTGTCAAAATTGCAGAAAGGAAAAGTGTCAAATTGAGGAATCATCACGTTCTGGAGAAATAGTGCCTAATAAAAAATATGAGTATTTTTAAAGGTTATATCTACAGTGAAAGGATAAATATTATCAATAGATAAGAGTATTTATATGAAGAGTAGCATATACTAAACAAATAAATACTTCTATAATTCGTCCATCACTGGACTTTCAGTTCCAAATTATTTAAAATATTTCATTCCAGGTGCTTGGTCCTAACTTCCTTTTTATTAAAGTTAAAATGAGGTAATTATTGGAATAAGATGACTGAGATAACAAATATTTATTTAAACCAATAGAAACAGGAGAAGACAGAAAAAAATTCTATGCAATACTTGGAGTGGAAATGAACTTGAGAAAAGAGGGAGGACAGGAAACTATGACACATAACTGAAATTCTATTTCTTAGACATACAGGGAAGGAGATGTAAAAAGCAATGGGTCTGGCCTGGCTGGTGTGGTTCAGTGGTTGAGCGTTGACCTATGAACCAGGAGGCCAAGGTTCAATTCCCAGTCATGGCACATGCCCGGGATACGGCCGATCCCCAGTTGGGGGTGTGCAGGAGGCAACAGATGGATGATTCTCTCTCATCACTGATGTTTCTCTCTCTCCCTTCCTCTCTGAAATCAATAAAAATGTATTTAAAAAATTTTAAAGTAATGGTCTGAGTCAATAAACTCCCCAAGAATCTCCTACAAGCCAATACAGTAGGTCCTTGGGTTAGGTCAGAGATCCGTTCCTACGGGGCGATGTAATGCTATTTTCACCGTAAATCTGAACCCACCTACATAAGCACCTATGTCACTCACATGGAGCACATACACAGCAGTAATGAAGTGAAACAGTAAAAAAAATTTAAAAGATAACAATTCCTGACCTTTACTTGTGGTAAATAAATAATAAAAACCACAAAGCACATATGTACATATGTCGAAATGACAGAACTATTTTTTTTTAATAAATACTGTAAATGGGAGATGGCGACGTAACCACAAAATGATGTATGTCAAGTCCTACGTAACCCGAGAACTGCCTGTACCTCAAAATATGAATTAATTCTGGTCACTCCTGCAGCCAACTATACCTAATTTTAAAAAAAATTATTGCTAATTGAGGATTCCACATTTTCCTTGGGAAGTTAAAAAGGAAATGCTAAAATCCCAGCAGTTCTCTTTTATATCACAATTCAAAGTATCCATTTTTCTTCAAGCAGCAAATGAAAATGTCAAAAACATTCTTGTTGCAGATATTTAGTTGTTTTCTGCCAAATTAATGAAAGAAAAATATTGCTCTTTGAATTGGTTAATTAACATGAATACTTCTCAAAAGGGCTCCTGCTTGCAAAATTAAGCCAGCTCTAGTTGGCACACTGCCCTAATATTCATGGAGACTAGACTATAGGCTCCACTGTACTCAAGAGACATTTAGCTTTTGGCATCCATTCATCAGCTTACAAATCATCAGTGCTAACCATTATAGACACTCAACTGTCTGAAGCAAACAGGGCAGAAAGCACCTGCATTTAATATCGATGTACCATATTCTGCTTCTTTGAAATTTTAAGAGCTAGGCTTAGAATACAGAATAAACAAAATACCCTAATTTACATATTGTCTAGAAAGTAGAGCTACTGCAAAAAAAAATACTCTAGTGACAAACTACTTCAAGGAAATCCTCTAGGAACAAGGCAATCTTAGGAAGTAAGGAATTTAGAGTATTTTTTCCCTCAGTTCCAGGCCAGGGTGAATTGTCTTAGGCCTCTGGGGAGACGACACCCAGAGCGCACAGCTTGCCATTTCTTAGGATTCAAGATAGATAAGTGATTTGCTTACTTCCAAACCTGATAAAATAACCATAGCGTTACTCAAGCTAAATCACATCGTTCCTTTCTATCTTCTTCATGCCATACCCTTCTACAAAAAAAATGATAAAACTCTCTTTCCGTGCTCAATGACATACTGGATACACGTCTCTAAAATTGAATAGGAAAATGTTTCTCAACTTTCTGAAAAATATATTCCAATCTTTTTATTTGAGAAAAAATGAGTAGAGATATGAAAACAGAAAATAAATAATAATGTCTCTTCTTTTCTCTCTATCCCTAAATTAAATGGAAGAAAAGATCCTGACTCAAGACAGACAAATACTGATAAACCTAGGAATGCAAGCTGGCTTTTCCAAGATGTCCTCCACACGGTCCTCATGAGGCTGCAAGTGTGTCACCTCCTCATATGGAGTCTTACATTGGGGAATGAGAAAAGCACAGAAGTCAATAGGTGATCCTAAAAAAAGGCATTTGACACCAACTAAAACATCAATCTACATCAGCACCTAAGTATTATGGCAAATATAAAATTATCAAGCAATTTTTTAAGATCATCAAAATAACCCCTTATAGATCACTTGTTTTTCAAGAACACTTAGAAGACATTATACATTCTGACTCTGGGATTTTGACATAATAAGTCTACATTGATCTTTAAATAAATTGAAGCTAACCAAGATGACAACCAGGATGCTTAAGGGGTCTAGACACCATGAAACAGTATACAAAAATCAAACAAATAAAAGAAGATAGAAAAAGATAAACAAGGAAGAAAGAACAGATAGGAGGAGAACATATTGTAAGATGACAGACTTAAAATGAACCGTTATCAACAAAGTAAATGTAAATGATCTAAACACTTCAATTAAAAGACAGATATTATCAGATAACTAAAAAGGCAAGACCCAACAATATATTCCTTTGAGAAATGTACATTAAATATAGACACAAATACATTAAAGCAAAAGAATACAACAAGACACATATACTAAAACTAGCCAAAAGGTATCTAGAGTGTCTATACTAATATCAGAAAAGTTCATAATGATAAAGTGGTCAATTCATCCAGAGGATATAATAATCCTAAATATTTAAGCACCCAGTAACCAATGTTCAAAATACATGAAGCAGAAACTAAGAGAAACTAAAGGAATACAATATTTTGACCATAAAATAAGTCTCAAATATAAAAGGATTCAAGTCATACAAACTATGTTCTTTGCTTACAACGGAACCAAAGTAGAAAACAGTAACAGAAAGATTTCTGGAAAGCTCTCAAATATTTTAGAACTAAATATGATACTCTAAATAACCAAAGGGTCAAAGAAGAAACCCAAAATGAAGCTAGAAAGTATTTTAAACTGAATGAAAATAACAACATACCATATCAAAAATTGGAGTATGCTGCTAAAGCCGTACAAAATCTATGGCATAAAAAAAAATTTATATTAGAAAAGAAGGTCTCAACTTAATGTCCTTAGCTTCCACACTGTGAAACCAAAAAAAGAAGAGTTAATTAAGCCCAATGTTAGCAAAAGGGAGGAAATAATAAAGATCATAGCAGACTTCAGTGACACAGAAAATAGAAAATAGGGTGTAAATCAATGAAAGCAAAAGTTATTTCTTTGACATAGTCGATGAAATTAATAAATTTCTAAAATGATGCGATCATTTTGAAAAATATATAAATTAGTAATATCAGGAATTAGAAGTGAGATCACTACAAAATCTACAGATAATATGGAAATATTACGACAACATTATGCCAGTAAATTTTATAATTAAGAAGAAAGCTGAATTCCTTGACAGATACAAGTTACCAAAGCTCACTCAAGAAGAATTAGTGTGAATGAAACTGTATCTATTAAAAAAATTGAACTTGTAGTAAAAGCCTCCCCAACAAAGAAAACTCCAGGCATCACTGGTGAATTCTACAAAAATTTAGAGAAGCAATAATCCTAAAATTTTTCCCACAAATTCAAGTTAAGAATAATTTCCAATTTGTAAGGAAATTATAGACCATATCTTCATAAATATAAAAATTATAGAAAGTTGATTTCAACAATGTCCATAAAGGATCATATAACACAACAAGACCAAGTGGGGTTGATCTCAGGATTTCCAAGCTTATTTAAAGTTTCAAGGCTGGCTTAAATATAATTCAACATAGTAAGAAATTAAAAAAGGAAAACCTTATGATTATCTAAATATGCACCAAATAGTATTTGACAAAACCCAAAATTCATCTTATATAATAAAAGGCTAATATGCAAATCGACTGAATGGTAGAATGACCGGTCGCTATGATGCACACTGACAACCAGGGGGCAGATGTTGAACGCAGGAGTTGCCCCTGGTGGTCAGTGCGCTCCACAGGGGGAGTGCCACTCAGCCAGAAGCCCTGAGCCGGGCTTTATGGCTGGTGAGTGCAGCGGCGGTGGCGGGAGCCTCTCCTGCCTCTGCGGCAGCACTAAGGATGTCTGACTGCCAGCTTTGGACATCCCCCAAGGGCTCCTAGTCAGCGATAGGGCACAAGCCAAGCTGAGGGACCCCCCGAATGCACAAATTTTGTGCACCAGGCCTCTAGTTTCTAATAAAAATTCTCACCACAGTAGCAATAAGAGGGAATTTCCTCAGCCTGATAAAGAGTATCTTGAAAAATCTACAGTTAACATCATACTTATTGGTGAAAGACTTGATGCTTCTCCCATTCTGATTAGGAACAACAGAAATGGCTGCTCTCATAGCTTCTATTCAACATTGTTCTGAAGGTTCTAGCCAGTGAAACGAGGCAAGAAAAACAAAAGATACCCAACTTTTAAAGAAAGAAGTAAAACTTTCTTTATTCACAAACAACATGACCTCTATATAGGAAACCAGACAGAATCTATAAAACAGCTATAAGAACTAGTGACTTTAACAAGATTATGGGATACAAGATCAATATTAAAAAATCAATTGTATGCCTACTCCCTAACAAGAAAACATTGGAAGCTGCAATTAAAAAGTAATATCATTTAGAATAGCATCAGTACATCTAAAATACTTAGGGATAAACTTTACAATAGATGCGTAAGTCTTGTACACTGAAAACTACAAAACATTTCTGAGAGAAATTAAAGACATAAATAAATGGAGAGGCATTACTTGTTCATGAGTTACATGATTCAATAGTTAAGATGTCAATTCTTCCCAAATTGATTTAAAAATTGAATGCAATCCAAATCCACATCCCAACAGGCTTTTTTTCACAGATATTGACAAGCTGATTTTAAAATTCTTATGAAAATACAAAAGACACAAAATAGTTAAAACAACTTTGAAAAATAAGCAGAAAAAAAGATGGCTAACAACACTACCTGATTTTAAGATTTACAATAATTAATCTACAATAATCAAGAAAATAAGTTTTTGGAGTAAACACAGAAAAAACACTGCCCTGGCTGTGTGGCTCAGTTGGCTGGAGCATCGCCAAGTATACCAAAAGGTTGCAACTTCTATTCCCAGTTAGGGCACATACCTAGGTTGTGGGTTCAGTTCCTGGTTAGGGCACATGCCAGAGGCAACTGATTAATGTTTCTCTCTCAGAATGATGTTTTTCTTTCTCTCTCTGTCTCTCAAATCAATAAAACATATTCTCTGATAAGGATAAAAATAAAAAGAAAAAAACACAATGGAATGAATTAAGAGAGTTCTAAAATTGACCCATACATAAATGCACAACCAGTTTTCAGCAAAGAGGGAAAGGCGATTCAATGGAGAAAAGACAGTATTTTAAACAAATATTTCTGGAACAACTGGATATTCATACTTTTAATAAATGAACTTTTATCTGTATCTCACACCACACACAAAAATTAACTCTAAGTAGATTTCCAGATACAGGTTAACAGCTCAAACTGCTTTACATGTGCACTGGGGTTAAATACAGTATGTCCTCGGGTTAGGTCGGAGATCCAATCCTACGGCGTGATGTAATGTCATTTTTGTCTTAAGTCAGAAACCACCTACATATGCACCTATGTCACTCACATGGAGCACATACACAGCAGTAATGAAGTGAAACAGTAAAAAAAAATTAAAAGAAAGATAACAATTCCTGACCTTTACTTGTGGAAAATAAATAATAAAAACCACAAATCACATATGTACATATGTCGAAATGATGGAATTTTTTTTTTTTTTTAAATACTGTAAATGGGAGATGGCGACGTAACCACGAAACAATGTATGCTGAGTCCGACGTAACCTGAGGACTGTCTGTAAATAGGTAAACAAAAGGTGGGATCCATGTTTCTCCCTGTTGGAGAAAGACGTTACAGATAAGCAATGAACCACCTGGTACTGCATTAGAGTCAGTGGTATCAGTATGAACTCACATTTAGTTGAATATAAATACAAATAGACAGATGTAAAAGTAATTGTAAATGTGTATATCCTTAGGTTGCATACATATATACATTTCCTGGCTCTGGGTGCTGAGAGAACCTAAACATAGTGACATCCCATTAGCAGTAATCTAATGAATACCTAATGCCCAATCTTAGTTTCTAAATAACATACCCGCAAAAAAAGGAGTTAGGGAATGGCTGATTCTAGGAATGGAGCATTGCAAATATCAGATGACCCTTAGGCATCTTGTGTCAGGATAAAAGGAAGTACTGGAAAAAGAGAGGGGAGCAAGTACAAGGGATACAGGAGCCAACCTAAAAGAGCTACCAATGGGCAGAGCTGGAATAAGTTCAGCAACATGTTAACATATATTTTTGTTATAACCTAAATTATAAAATAAATATAAATATACATGAGTCCATACTGATATCATAAATGATTAAATAAATAAATGGCAGAGAAGAGTCAAATAATAAGTACCATTTAAAATAATCATCTTACAGAAGAATTCCAAGTAATTTTTAGAGACACCCATTTCTAAGTGCTGTAGAGCATGATTCCTGCATTCCTTGAGCATGAGCTATACTTAGTGACTTGCTTCCACACAATAAATTATAGAAAGGGTGAAAAACATTAACTTTACAGTGGAGAAACTTGGCAAACATCACTGTGGTCAGATAATCAAGATTAAGCCACACCAGTGATAAAACATGGTGACATCATGTATCCACCTGCCCCAGATATGTGATAAAAAGGGTGCCTCTCCTAAAAAAGTCATCCCAGTGAAATCAAGAAGAAACATCAGACAAACCCAAATTCAGATACATTCCATGAAATATCTGACCAGTACTGCTCAAAACTGTCAAGGTTATCTAAAAAAACAAAAACTAAAAAACAAAACAAAAAAAAAAACACACACAAAGAAAGACTTAGAAACTACTAGTATCAAGGATCAGAGAAGAATAAGGAGACATGAGGTCTAATGTGAAACTCTAGAACAGAAAACAGAAGTGTAGTGAATAGTAATATACCAATGCTGGTTGCTTAGTTTTGACAAATCTACTATGGTTATGTAAGATGTTAATAATAGGAAAAGAGAATGAGAGGTACACAAGAACTATCTGTACTAACTTTAAAACTTTTCTGCGAATCTAAAATTATTCCAAAGTAAAAAATGTATTATAAAAGTGTATTATCGACTTAAATATAAAAAGTAAAACTATAAAACTTGTAGAAAAATATGAGAAAATATTTTGGACCTTAAGTTAGGCAAAGATTTTTTTTAGGTAAGATTCCAACAACACATAAATGGTAAAATTGATAAATTGAACTTCATCAAAATTTTACTTTTGCTCTTTGAAAGACCCAATTGAGTGAAAAGAGCTGATTAGGAGAAAATATATGCAAAGCATATATATCCAAAAGAGGACTTGTAACCATACTGTATAAAGAACTCTCAAAATTCAATAATAAAGAAACAACCTGATTAAAAATGGGCAAAATATTTAAACAGACCCCAGAAAACATATAAAGATAAGCTAATAAAAAGGTGCTCAAAATCATTAACCTTAAGAAGATTACAGCATTATTTACAATAGCCAAGATATGAAAGCAATCCAAATATCTATCAATAGACAAGTGGATAGAAAAGCTGTGGTACTTACATACAATGGAATATTACTTGGCCAAAAAAAGAATGAAATATTACCATTTGTGATAGCATGAATGAACATGAGAGTATTATACTAAGTGAAATAAGTCAGTCAGAGAGTATTATACTAAGTGAAATAAGTCAGTCAGAGAGAGACAAATACCATATGATTTCACTTATATGTGGAACCTAAAGAACAACATAAATGAACAACAAACAAAATAGAAACAGACTCATAGATATAGAAAACAGACTGCCGGTTGCCAGAGGGAAGAGGGGCTGAGGGACTGGGTAAAAAAATGTGAAGGGATTGAGAAGTACAGATTGGTAGTTACAAAATAGTTACTGGTATGTAAAGTACAGCATAGGAAATATAGTCAATAATATTGCAATAACTATGTATTGTCCAGGTGGATACTGGAAATATCAAAGGGGAACACTTTATAAAGTATATGATTATCTAATCACTATGCGGTACACCTGAAACTAATATAAAATAATATTGAATGTAAACTTTAATTGAAAAGAAAAGATTCAAATTAATACCACAAAGAGAGAATTTAAAAGACTGATCATATCATGTGTTGGTAAAGATACAGAGGAACTGGAATTCTCACACAGTGCTGGTGAGATTATAAAATGGTGCAAATACTTTGAAAAACAGTTTGAAAATTTCTTAAATTTAAGCATATGCCTACAATATGAAGCAGCCTTCCACTCTTAGGTATTTATTCCCCCAACAAAGAAAGCATATGTCTGCACCAAGTCTTATACATCAATGGTCATAGCTGCCTTAATCATAATACTCAAAAATTGAACATAACCCAATTGTCCATTAACAGGTAAAGGGATAAACAAATTGTGATACCACCACAGGATGAAATACTACTCATCAAGAAAAAGAAATGAACTACTGTTATATGTAACAATATAAATGCTTCTCAAAATAATTATACAAGAAGCCAGACAAAAAGCATACTATATGATTTCATTTATATAAAGTTCTAGAAAATATAAGTGAAATAAAACAAGTGAGTGGTTACAGGGGTGGGTGTAGAATTTGAGTTGAAGTGGCAGGAATAAGTGGAAGATAATATGAAAGACAAGGAAATGATTGGATTGATAGTATATTCACTAATTTGATTGCAGTGATGGGTTTCACACACACACACATATATCAAAATAATACACTTTAAATATGTGCAGTTTATTGTATGACAAATGTAGGTCAAAAAACTTTTATTTTTTAATCAACCACAAAACCTGGAAAATCTGAGAATACACTAAGCCTGAAAAAATGAAAGATGGTTTCTGGCAAATAGCTTATGGCACAGTAAATGAAAGGCTGATTAGATTTGGTCTATGTGGCATCAGAAGAGAACTAGTACCAAAGAGTAGAAACTAAAAGGAAGCGGAATCAACTACACAAAAAGAATATTCTGACAACTGGAGCTGTCCAAACATGAAATGGACTGCTTTGTAAGGTAATTGTCTCTCCCAGTCACAAACATTTTAAGCAGAAACTCAACTGATCGTGTTAAGTAAGGCGCTAGGAAAAATTCCAACTTGAGACAGTAGAGACAGTATTTTTTTTAATTAAATTTAATTTTATTGCTTAAGGTATTACATATGTGTCCTTATCTCCCCTTTGCCCCCCAAACCCCCCACTCTTGCCCTCACTCTCCTGGTGTCTGTGTCCATTGGTTAGGCTTATATGCATGCATACAAGTCCTTTGGTTGATCTCTCCCCCTTACCCCCACCCTTACCTTGCCTCTGAGGTTTGACGGTCTGATTGATGCTTCTCTTTTTCTGGATCTGTTTTTGTTCATCAGTTTATGTTGTTCATTATATTCCACAAATGAGTGAGATCATGTGATATTTATCTTTCTCTGACTGGCTTATTTCACTTAGCATAATGCTCTCCAGTTCCATCCATGCTGTTGCAAATGGTAAGAATTCCTTCTTTTTTACTGCAGCGTAGGATTCCATTGGGTAGATGTACCACAGTTTTTTAATCCCCTCATCTGCTGATGGGCACTTAGGCAGCTTCCAAATCTGAGTATAGTAAACTGTGCTGCTATGAACAGTATTTCTTAATCTTTAAATGCACTAGTTAGAAAAACAGAACATGTAGTTTCCACTTGGGGCAAATCTATAATAAAAGTGTACTATGCTAATTAGACCAGACGTCCTTCTGGATGAAGCCGGGGCTGCGAGGGCCGAGGCAAGCCACCATGGCTGCGAGGGCCAAGCCCCTTGCATGAATTTCGTGCATCTGGCCTCTAGTGTAATCATATTTCTCATACCGTAAAGCCCTCAACACCAAACATTTTCTGTGGTTTAAAGTATTTGGAAGCACATGAGCAAGGTTAATGAACACGCTTGATAAACTTCAAATGGGTTATCTTTCACACTAGAGGTCCAATGCACGAAATTTGTTCATGGTAGGGTTCCTAAGCCTGGCCGACAATCAGGGCCGATCTGCCAGGCAACCAGCAGGGCGATCGGGGGTGGGGGTCCCCACTGGCACCCGCCTTTGCTGGCTTGGGGCCTGTGGGCTTGGGCCAGTTCCTGCATTGAACGTCTGCCCCTGGTGGTCAGTGCGCATCATAGCGACCAGTTGTTCCACTGGTTCGTTCCGCCATTCGGTTGATTTGCATATTAGGCTTTTATTATATAGGAGGATAGGGAAAGCAATCAAGAAGGCTTCAAAAATAAACCGTTTGTAAAATGTGTATTTTTCTCGCTTGCTTGCTTTTGCATATAGTCAATTATTATAAAAATTGAGGGGAAGGAGCATTTATAATATTTACTACACAGTTCTAAGCACTTAGAGATCAATAACTAATAATTACTATTTATTGAATATATATATGCCTACAAATTCAAGCAAAGCAGTTTGAACACATGAACTTTACAATACTGCAAGATAGCTATCATGCACATTTTACAGATAAAAAACTTAGGCTATGAGAAGTTAAGGGGATCTTTAGACTGAGAATCTAAAGCTAATTCATTCTGTCTGGCTCCAAAACCCAGTGATGTAAGATTGCCTACTAGTTCCCTGAAGAAATAGGGGCCATATGATGATTACTGAATGCAGTCTCTTTCTTCCCTCTCCAAATAGTTCCTACAATCCTGCTCAATTTATTTTTCAAAAATCCAAATTTTCTTATGTTATTTATCCAGCTTTGTTCCTTTAGTGCCTTGTAACTCCTTATAGGTAAAGTCTAAACTCATCAACAGAGTGAATGAAAGACCTTCCGACCTACTTTCCTAGGATCATTTCCAATTATTTCTCCTGTATATTCCAGAAATAATTAAAATATTGGCAAGTCTGCCCTTGCTGGTTTGGCTCAGTGGATAGAGCACTGGCCTGCGGACTGCAAGGTCCCGGGTTCGATTCTGGTCAAGGCACATGCCTGGGTTGTGGACTTGATCCCCAGTAGGGAGCATGCAGGAGGCAACCAATCAATAATTCTCTCTCATCATTGATGTTTCCATCTCTTTCCCTCTCCCTTCCTCTCTGAAATCAATAACAATATATTTAAAAATATATATATTGGCAATTCTTATAAAAATGCAACAAATTTGTTCTTGCAATTCTCAATTTTCTGCATGCCCTTCCTCTCATTTTTGGCCTGATCATGGAATTTTTATTATTCTAGACTCAGTTTAAATATTGACTCCTCTGTGGAAGTCTCCTTTGACATCCCAACAACAATTAGATACACTCTTTTACATGATACACTTTCTCATACTAATAATTCTTTGTGAATTTGTACCTGCAAAAAAAAAAAATCTCCTCAAAAACAATCATTCATCTCTGTATCACCAATATTCAAGGCCAATGCCTAATATATGGGAAGGGTTCACTAAGTGTTTATTGAATTAATGGTGGATGAGTAAGAAATTAAATGAATATACTAACCAGTGTCTAAAATTAATAAGAATCACTTAAGGGTTTTCCATTTTTTGATAAATAAATCATATCACCTATGACAGAGATATACTAGTTGCCACATTATAACATACTATACCTCGTTAATTCTATATGATTTTATCCTAAATTATGTTTTAATTGAATCAACTATTATTACCTAACCTACTTAACTGTGCAGCTGTTAAAACAGTTTATTTAATCAAAAGTAAGGGTGATATATAAATTGATGCAAGGATTAATTCTCAAGATTATAAAATGGTTGGAAACTAGGAGACCTTGAACTAGTCTGATTACTTGTCAAGAAGAAAGCCAAAAAAATAACCTTTTTGTGACCTCCTCCCACAAACAAAACTATTCACAGATTTTACTGTTTCAAGATGTAACCTTGTACAGTGCTCTCCTCCTGCAGACAGTATGAAACATCAAAAAAAAACCTCCCACCATTTAAAATTTCAGGCTCCTTTCCTCCTCAGTTCTTCATGAATTTAAAATACTTTTATGCCTGGCCAATGTATGTTTCATTAGGTTCCTAACAACAGTCCCACTCTCTAACTGGGATACCACAACGTAAGGTACATTTTGGTGTGGGAGACTTCTTTTATCGTCTTATTCTCTTGCCCAGAGCTATCATGAAAATAACTGGCGTTCCTGTTGGATACTGCTGTTTTATGTTCAAATAAGACTAGAAGTAATTCTTTCTAAAAATGTAAAATAAGATAGAACTTTCAAAAAAAAAAAAGCCAAGAAGCTTTGAAAACTACTCTCAGCTAATGGAAAAATTATCTTAATTACATGAGAAATGTTCCAAAGCAGCGATTTTCAACCCATGTGCCACAAGAATTTTTTAAAAATGCAATACCTGACTAATTTAGTTAGGGGCATGGACCTCTTTTCCTTTAGATTGTCAAATAAAAAAATAACAACAGCCAACAAAACAATAGCCACCTGGTGAATGAATCCAAATTCCAGCTTTTTTTGGTCAGATTGTTAAAAAATATATTTTTTGGTGTACAGGAGGATTTTAGTAATTACCTTACGTGTGCCATGAGATGAAACAGGTTGAAAATCGCTGCTCTAAAGTACTCTGGGTGAAAACAAAGCATCCCCTATTTGTGGAGGAAAACGCCTTCCCTATAGAAAATGTCCACATGTTCAGAAGCCCATAGTCTCGTAATAACGCCTTCTACATGTAGGTAAAAAAAATAAAAATAAAAATCACACCTTGGTAATTTTCTTCTAAAATGCTGCCTCATTACAGCAGTAACAGTTTGATTTATGCTAAAAAGGGTTCCGTTCTGAAGAACTAAAATGTATTTTTAAAAACATACAGGAAGAAACTGAAGTGGTATTCAAACAGTCTGCCGAAGTGGACACAGCTTTGAAAAGACAAAAGAAGCCATTTTAAACCACATTAAATGTAATGATCTTTTTTTTTCTTTCTGAAACATGATAGTAAAAAGGGGATAATAACTGAACCGTTTCAGAGCCCAGCAATACAAAGTTAGGGGCTGCAAAATGAAGAGCCAAAAATCTTTCAAAAAAAACCTTTCAGTTAACATGTCCATCAAACAAAAGATTATTTTCCAAAAGGTGGTGTAATTTTTCTCAGATTAGTCCAAGAAAACAGGACATGCAATTTGTTTTGATTTTTCCCTTATTATCATCAACTTCACTCCTGCATCTCCTTTTATGAATAAACTGGTTGACAGAAGGAAGCAAATGATTCTTTAACTTATCACATTGTGATCTTTCAAGGGAAACATTTCAGTTCATTCAAGTTCTGGCTCCTATCAACATTTCTCGTCTCCTGCCTGAGAAGATAATACTGCATAAAAGAAAAGGGCACCATGTGTGACTTAAGAAAGAAGAGTTCATGAGAGAACTGGAATCTAATTACATAAACACACTTCCCTACAGGTGGATATAAATTAAAAAATCTCTGAAATCTGGTCTTTGAAGGCTAGCCGTGCTTTTTTAATTATGCTAAAAGTCCCTTGTCTGCTTGATCTCTCATGAACAATTTTAATCAGGCAAGCCTAATACACTCCGTCTCACAGACAACTTAACAGAGCTCTCAACTATGAGCTAATGGGAAGGAAAGGAACCACAAGCATTTTTATTAAAAGGAAAAAATGGCCAGCCTAGAGATTTGGCTAGCAATAAAGCAAGATTAAATCATGTTTTTTCCCTACTTAGCCTACTTAACTTCAAGAACTACAGACATGTAATTAATTTGCTCTTGAGATTTACTCTGTAAATATAAACACACCATTAAAAAATATTACATCCTTACAATTCACAGTGGTTTGTTTTTATTTGTCTCTCCTAGTCACAAATGGACTAATAAACTAACAACCAGTTTGCCAGAATCTAAGAATAACCCAAATATTAATCTTCCCCAAAAAAGGAGAGTAAAAAAAAACCCAACACTCTCTTTAGTTTACAGGAATCCTAACAAGTTCAAAGTGAATGTGAAATGATAAAAGAACCAAATAAGCCCTTCTCTACCTTTCAGCCAATCCGCACGCTCATTTGCTACATTAGCTATCTCCATGAGTCCTCAGTCCATTCTGAGGCCCTCTCGATACAGCAGCCATGATAAGCTTCATTTTCCAATTGCTCTAAATTATCTAAAACTAATAGCCACCATTTTAAACTACTTTCTCTGCACCAATTCAACCCAGAATGTATTGGTGGTTGTCCCAGGCCCTAAGAATTTGCACCTATGTTACAATAAATTGGTTTTGTCTATCTTGATCTCTCAAACTGCTTTGGGGAATTAAAAATTCAAAATTTTAAATCCTGGTGTGAGTTTGCCTCCAATTAGTTGCTGTGTGGTTTAGAGCATATTCTCAACCCCCTCTGTGCCTCATTTCCTTCATCTGTAATACTGTCACTAACCATACTCTCCTTCAAAGAGTTGATATAAGAAGTAAATGACATAATACATGAAAGAGTTGGTATAAGTATTAAATTACATAATACACCTAAGCACAATGTGAACATGATACGTTTAAGGTTCCTTTTGGCATGTTCCAGATCAGTGCTCCCTGGCCCTCCAGCATAGGTTTTATCACTTTCATTGATCCCTGAAGAAGATACTCAGCTTCTCACACTCTCCCCAGCAATCTTTGTCAGCTTCAGGACTCACCAGCAGCCCAAACCCAGACCTTTCTTTTATGATTTCCCCATCTTCACACTCAGTTCCATCCCTCTTGAGGCTTTCCAGCTATTTTCATACTCGGGCTCCCTGGGCATCTCTGCCTCACTCAATTTCTCTGTGCTTATTCATTAGAGGCTGCTTCATTTACCTTTGCTTCAGTTTCTACCAGCCTGGTTCTCTTCCTCATTAGTGCTGTGCTTCTTACTAACTGCAACTGCACACTATCCGTTTAACTCGATGCTTTTCTGTTTACATTGATTTAAAAGAGTATTCTTTACAGTTAAACTAAGAGATACAAAATTTAAATAGATTAGGACAAATAGTGATGATTATAGCTCAAGAAAAAAATTTGGCTAATTCACAGACAATGGTTTTCTTTTTTACAATCAATATACATTTTATTCATTTGCCTATCAGAGCCTGTGATCCTTCTGACCTGGTTGCTTAATGAGTTGTAAAAATTCAACTTGCTTAAGTGAAATGGTAGATGCTGAAGAGTAAAATAGAATACCTGCAAGGCAGGACGAAAAATAAAATTAAGAAATAAACATTCAAGAATCATTAATTAGTCCTAGCCGGTGTGGATCAACTGGTTGATGTTGTCCTGTGCACCAAAAGGTCGCCTGTTCAATTCCCAGTCAGGGCACATAACAAAATTGTAGGTTCTATCCCTGGTCAGGGTACATCCTGGAGGCAACTGATGTTTCTCTCTCACATCTATGTTTATCTCTCTCTCTTCCTCTCCCCCTCCTCATCTTCTAAAAAATTAATAGAACATATATTTTTAAAAGAATCATACATCAGTACTAAGATTGCAGATATATACACAAATTGCTTTAAACTCCCCCCCAAAAAAGTTGTCTGATCTATATACAAATATCCCAGATTAAGAAAATCTCAATTCCAGAGTTAGAACAGGCTGATTTCTAATAGGGAGTATTCTTCTGGAATAACATAAATCAGTTAGGCCCACTGTCCAGATATTTTAACTATACTCAGATCTCTCTCTCTCTCTCTCTCTCTCTCTCTCTCACTTTTTTGCTTTCCCTTAACATTCTCTTTTAGTTCTCTGTTGGATACACAAATTTAAAATGCTCGGTGATGCAAAAGAAAGTATTATTCTTTACATAAATATGAATTACTTGTCTTTCATAGATCCTATGCTTACTAATTTTCTAATGGAGTGTAAAGTTTTTCCAATATCCCTGAGTTAATCCCAACCTGCTTCAAATTACCATGTTTTAAAGTTTTACCTCAGATTCTGGTCAAGGCTATCAAAAAAATATATCAAATTAAGGACAGGTTTGTTTTTGTTTTGTTTTTAAATTAACAGAAGAGAGTAATAAAATATTTCTTAGAATTTTACTTTAAAAATTCTTAGAATCACTCTATTCAACTAACTCAGGCAAATTTTGTTAATTTATATTAACAAATAAATTATTGCAATGACCTAATTCAGCATTACCCAAAACAATGGCTAAAACTTCCTTTGCAACTCACTATTTGACTTTAAAAGAGCTGCTATTACCTCTGACACCCAGATCTTGGTATCTAATACCACTTTCCAGTAAGAGGAGCCAGGGCTCCTTGGAGAAATGATCGATTCTAAGAGTGGAGCAGAAGTATACAGGTGAGTCAGATGCGTCCTATAGTGCCAGAAAGTAAAGAAGTACTCAAAAAAAAAAAAAGAGTAAAACAAAACACAATGATGAGGGATAGGTCAAAAAGACTCAGGAGCCATTAAAAAGATCCCAATGGCCAAAGTTAGAATAATGTAATAAAATAAAAGTGTTGGATTATAACCCAAGGTATAAAATAAATATCTATGAATCCATACTTATATAATTAAATGATTAACTAAAGAAATAAATGGGCGAGAACAAACAAATCTCTCATGCAGAAGTATTCTATACAATTTATGAAGATACTCCACCTTCAAGGATTAGGGAAAACTGGGTGGGAGGTGTATGGGAAGTCCGTACTATCTTCACAAGCTTTCTGTCAATCTGTTTCTAGTCTAAAAAAAAAATTAATGTATTTTAAGTTGTGTTTTTTAAAGCTACTATTGCCTTTGACTTTCTAAAGTTTGCTATCTAGCTTGCCTGTGGAAACCCTAGTTAATTTTAGATCACTTCAAGCATACATTTCTTCACAACACTCTCAAATGCAGAGGCTGCTTGCACTGCACTGGAATGGAAAAATGAGAACCGAAGTCCTACATTTGAGTTCTGTTCTCCATACAACTATCCATGGGACCATTTTAACCAGTTTTCTCATCTATAAAATGAGGCAAGCAGGCTTGGAGGGCATTCTGTTACTCCTAATGGGGAGAGGCTAATGTGATGGCCTGTCTGCACTCTCATCATTGTCTCATCTACATCAGGCTCCAGTTTTCTCTGGCCACCCATCCAGATGTCAACTCAGTGCCAGACCTGGCTTTTTCCAGTTTGTTTCTTTAGACCTTATGGTTATTCTGGAAGGATAACCAGAAATCAGATACAGTAGTTGCCCCTATGTAGGAGAATAGGAGGGTAGAGCAGGAGGGAGACATGACTTGCACTGTATATACTCTTGGGCTATCCGAATCATTTTCTACTATGCATACGCATTAATTATTTAAAAGCTTATTACAAAAGCAATAAGACACCCATCATTACTCAGGAATCACTGTTGTTATAGTACCACAGAAAAAAGTAAGAAGCATGGCTCTAGGAGATTAGTTTAAAATTATTTCATTCAACTTATTTTGTAACAAATCAGCTGTTTCAAAATAGCAGTCATGGAATCAAAAGCGACTTGGGCCTGTCTATTTACTAGTTATTTAACTCCCTAAACCCCAGCTTCCTCATCTGTAAAACTGAAATAATAATAATCACACTTCTCAGGGTTGTTGAAAAGATTAAATAAATAAAAAATATGGGAAGTCCTTAGCATAGTACCTGGCCCATCTACTACCGACATTATCAGCATAAATGGAAGTCTGTGGGAAGATTTGATTTTTCACTTACACAAGTCTTCTACTCAGCCCTGGATCCAGAAGCAAGTTTGAAATTTTAACACCCCTAAAGTGCACTTGGTTTTCAGCAATTATTCTTCCTAGTTCCCCAAAGAAAAAGCATTAAATAACTAAAATAAACAGTATTTCCTTCTCTGCACAAAAACATCTGAAATTATAAGAAACATGTAGAAGTCACATACTATTAGTAATATCTTTTGAACTGAATAATTTTTATGGATCATGAAATCAACAAAGTATTCAAAGACAACAACATAAAACTTTATTAAATGTGAAGAGTGCTACAACTGAAGTTGTCTTTGGGATTCTGCCAGAAGATTGCATAAGTTTAAAATTTTAGGTTCCATTTGCATCCTTGCCTTTTGCCTTACTTCACTACAAAAGGGCATGTCATATTTTACCTAGACACAGATTTTTGAGACTAGTGATAAGATATGCAAATAACTTTAATAAAAAGGCTGGTTAGAGGAAGGCATGTAAACCAGTCAGATACTCAATAAATATTTTCTGATTGAATGTTGTATCCATAAATATATGAATAAATATGCTACCACTGCATATTCCTATGAGTTATTAGAAATATTCCTTTCCTGTCTCAAAAAAAGTAGCTAAACAACACATTTTACCCTACATGTCTATTTTCCCCTTTTTGGCATATTCTATTTTATCATGGTTTTTAAATTAAAGGTATATTTCCACTTACAGGATCTTTTGTGTATTTGCATGGATTCACACATATATGTGGGCAACACTACAGCAGAAATAGTATGTGTATCACTATGTACTTGAATATAACTTAAGATATGAAAGTACTACCTTACCAAAAGATATACTTGAGAATTTTTTATAGTTTCTAATTTTTTGCTTTAAGGTTTTGCTACAAATTTCTTAGAACTGCTTCTTGCTTTTGAGAGCACACAAAGAGATAACATGTATCTGATTTTTAACTGCACCTAGCAACTTGACTGCTACTAGAAAGTCAAAAGGCATATAGTCATTGTAAATGCTTTTACTATGAAAAAGCCTGTCAGTGAATGCTCCAAAACAACTGGGAAGAGGAATGCAAATCTGAAACTACAATGATAAAAATCTTACAGAACTATATATCCAAATAGTTAGATAGGGGCCACTTAAGAAATTTCATTTCATTACTAGACCACCCAGTCCAACAATGGCCACTGTTGACTGTTTTTTTTCTCAAATCTTCCATTTTACGTAACACTTTCCCACAGTTGGTAAGTCATTCACATGTATATCCAGTTCTGACAAAATCTGAGAACAAGAAGTTGTGCAGTTAAATCAGAGACAGAGAAATGTGATTTACACAAGGCTACCAAGCTAGTATGTGGCCAAAACTGGGGTTCATACCCAAGTCTTCTGCCCCCAAATACAGTGCTCGCTCTGGTTTCTCCCAGCTGATCCCCAAAGCTGAATTCCACCTTTACTGACAAGTCAATTTCTTGGAGCACAATGCCCTCTGTCCACCTGACTGCAATCTCTCTTCAGGTGTTTACATATCATCTCTGGCCTCACTCCAGTCTACTCCCCAAACTATAGCCAGAGACATCTTCCCAAATTTAAGTCAGATAATCTTCTAAGTCAGGCCAGTAAATGCTTTTCACTCTTCCTAGATGCAGAATTAACTTCTAACCAATGTCTTAACGGGCTGAGTGGCCTGAACCCCTTTCTTTTCAGGGTTGGAGGATATTGTCTGCATGCCAGACAGGCTCCTGTCCTTTATAACCACCATGCAAACTCATCCTGGACCACCTCTCCTCCCTTTTCACCTAGTTAATGTACTCTCTTTCACACCATAAGCATCACTTCCTCAAGCAAACCTTTCCTACCCTTACTAACCAAATCAAGTGCACCTACTATAGACTCTCAGGGTGCCATCTGCCTCTAACTCATTGCAGTTATCACAGTTGTAATTTACATTCACTTATATAATCATTTGATTAATGTCTGACTTTTCTGCCAGAATGTCAGTGCCACAAAAGGTAAAGATGAGGTCATTTTTTCTGTTTTTTATCCCAATGCCTGGCATAATTTCCAGCCCATAGTAGATACTTGACATTTTATTTTAAAAGCTGAACAAATACATAAGTAGGCTAATTCCTTTTTCAGTCTTTAAATATATGAAAATAGCTATTAGTATGATAATGCCTCACTCTACACATATATACACAAAGGTTTTATAAACCACTCTGACACTTTGAGATATCCCTTTTATGACAAAGTTCCCAGACAGTTCTTAAAAGCTGGAAGCTATAAATGAATACAAGGGTATTTGTTCATCAGTACAAAGAATGCACTTTCCTTGTTCCAAACACTGCATTTGTATTAAAAAAAATCTACACCTGGAACATGATAGTAAATTCCCAGGTCCTCTTCATATGAATTTCTCTTCAAATATGTCTACTTGATTCTTGACTAGTGTGATAACTTTACAAAACTATATGCAGTATTCTATATTAATCGCTATTACAGACCATTGTAGATTCAGCCAATCATTTCAGATGGCTAAACTTTTTTAAAATCTGATCCCCTCATCCAAACTATTAGCTTTCCCTTCCAGCTTTATGTGATATGCAAATGTTATAGGCATGTTTCATCCAAGTCAATGATAAAAATGATTAATAGGACAAAAATGATAGAAAGAACCATGTCATGTCACTAGAAATACCTCTCTCCAAGCTCACATCAATCCATTCATCAAATTTTTTCAACCATCTATGAATCTACCTGTCTTCATAAAACACTCCCTAATTTAACCATTTATCTCATAATGATATCATAAGACATTTTGTTCAAAGCCTTGCCAAAATCAACTTACAGTATTACATGGTAAAAAAAAAATTACACAAGTTTAACATGATACATTCCTAGTGAACCCCGGTAGACTCTGGAGACCACTTCTTTTCTAGGTATATCTTCATGAACCCTTTTGTTTAAGGACCAATTAAAGAATTGTCCCCAAAATAGAAATGAAACCCACTAATCTTATAGTTGCAGAATTATACTTTTACCCCTCTTTTTAAAAAAATAAAAACGGTATCTTCATGATCTTGTCTTTTGGCACCTCTGGTACTAGCCGTAATTGCTCAAAGATCACCAAACCATTCATTTCTGCAAGTCATTTAATCCTAAGGCATTAACTACTTAGAGAGTCGAAGTGCTTTCTCATTACTGCCTCACCTTCCTCGGACTTTAATTCCCTTGCTATCAACATTAGTCCCTTAACTGAATTTGAATGTCATTTTCTTTTTGTCTTTATTGTTGAAAGTATTGCATATGTCCCCTTTACTCCCCCATTGACCCCTTCTAGCCTACCTTTGCCTCCTGCCCCAGGCCTTCACCACCCTATTGTCTGTGTCCATGGGTTATGCATATATGCATGCAAGTTCTTTGGATGATCCCTTCCCACCCATGCACCCACCCCCACCTTCCATTTTCTTTTGAAGTTGAAACCAATACAGGAGGTTCCACAGTTCTGCCTTCACTCCAACATCTAGTATTACACCATCTGTCCCAAACGGTAGTTTATACCCTTTCTAGTTTTTCTTCATGATCTGAGCATAACATGTGGTTGTTCTCGACAAGCCTCAGTTCATTTTAGGATTCAGCCTCCTGTATGCTACTCTCTTTAATACCACTCTTGTATTTGTGTTCACCCTTTTCTTGCATATGAGAATCATTTGTGCTGTTATTGTCAGTATTTTATTTTAGAGAGCCTAAATACATTCATCCATTCAATTAATGTTTTATTGCTTGCCAAATATAAGCAATTCACCAAACCAGAGGGAAGTATACAAAGATACCTCTAATATGTTATCTGTCTTCAATGAATCAAGAGAGAAAGTTGAGTTTTAGGCAGAAATATTGGCTTCTCTATTTCCAAGAGAAAAGTAGGTGCTGCTTGAGCGGAGTATAGAGCAACTAGCTGAAGTATGAAAAGGCTCCTGAAGTCTTCATCAAGAAAATGATATCTGAGTTGACTCTTGAAAAATAAGCAGCCATTCAAGGATGTGGAGAAAAAGGAACCCTCCTGCACTGCTGGTGGGAATGCAGACTGGTGCAGCCACTGTGGAAGACAGTATGGAGTTTCCTCAAAAAGTTAAAAATCACACCAATCAGAAAGGATATATGCATCCCTATGTTCATAGCAGCACAATTTACAATAGCTAAGATTTGGAAACAGCCTAAGTGCCCATCAGCAGATGAGTAGATTAAAAAACTGTGGTACATCTACACCATGGAATACTATGCCACTATAAAAAAGAAGGAATTTTTACCATTTGCAACAGCATGGATGGAACTGGAGAACATTATGCTAAGTGAAATAACCCAGTTGGATAAAGAAAAATATCGCATGATCTCACTCATGTGTGGGATATAATGATCAACATAATTTGATGAGCAAGAATAAAGAATAGATCCAGAGACAAATGGTAGGGGAGGGGGGGGGGTTAGAGAGCAACCAAAGGACTTGTATGCATGCATATTAGCATAACCAATGGACACAGACACTGGGGCGATGGGGGCTTGCCCGGGATGGGAATGGCTGGGGGCAGAGGGGGATGTCAACTGGGGAAAAAGGAGACATATGTAAAACTTTAGACAATTAAAAAAAAAAGAAAAGTAAGCAGCCATTAAAAGATCGTAATTACGTGCAAAAGCATGGCAATATAAAAAGCACATTATTTTCATTTAAGAGTGATTAACTTTATGTAGCTGGGTTTTAAGATATATAGAGTGCAAGAGAGGACCTGAAAATATGGAGTCAGTTATAAAAAGGCCTGTAACCTAGAGGGTTCAACACATAGGATAAATAAAATGAAGCAAAGGCTCCCTTCAGAATACTACACAGACATTAAAAGAAATGAAAATGTATACCCCAAAATACAGACAGATCTTTAAAATAGTGCTAAGGGCAAACAAAATAATGTCTACAGTATACCAGTAATGCAAAATTAAAATATGTGCACATCCAGCATTTGTGTTCACACAAAATAAATCTCATGTCTTATAGGAACACATACAAATAAAATGATTCAGATAAAAATATGAGAGTAGTTACCTATGGAGAGGAAATATAATAGGGGTGGGAAATTGGCACAAAGGAATTTTTTAAGCATATGCATCTGTTTGACATCCACAGACATTTTAAAAATGTACAGTTTTCCTTCAAGAGAAGTTTTAAAATCTGGGAATGACAACATTTAATGTAATTTTTAGAAGACAGTGTGAAGTATACAGCCCTGTAGCTATAGTTTCTCTGGAGTCAACGAGCATGAGCTTATTACCCTTTTTCTGCACATGCTGAGTAGATCTTTAGCATTCTATAAGAATAAACTGCCAATAAGTAAAGATGGATGCAGAAGTTTTGAATATAAATGAAAGTGAAGACTAGGTTGGACAAAGAGTCAATTGCCACAAATAAAAGCAGTATCTGAAAACTCAAATTTGGCCATCTTCTGGAAATATTATTTAAAACATTCTTGCACTGTGGTAGATTCTGGACTAAAAATAAATTCTAAGGTTTTTTTCCCCCCAAGCTGAGTTTCTGTTCCATTTTCTTATAAGTGTGCCAAAGAGAGCAATGAGAAATTAAAACAAGGCCCCACTGAGTATGTCTTGGGAGCTCAGAGTACAGAACTCTGTAACAAACTCAAGCCCTACCACTTGAGATGAATCTTACATTACCAAGAACTGCTTCATCTGTACAAACACACTTTCTATAGAACTGTAACTGAACGCTACAGGCAAGGAGCCAACATTTTAAAATTTCACCAAGCTCTAGTGCCAGGTGACAACTGTTGGCTGTGACATGACTTATGCAACACACTTCATTTAGTTATCTTAGAATCAAAGGAATTTTTCCAAAGTGTTCTCATTCAGATAAACAGGATTTCTACCCCAATCACATTTGTTAAAAGTGGAAAACACACCTGGGAAGTTCGAGGACAAGATCCTACTGATTAAATTCTGAGAATAAAGAACTTTAAAAACATGTAATTGGCTTCTGCATGTGGTAGTCCTCTATTGAGATGTTGTTTTTCATCTGGATTCAGAAAGCTAACTAAAAAGCAACCAGAATCAATATGTACTTTTAAAATTCTAAGTGATATGTGTAAATAATATGTAATGTGATCAACAATACTCTCTATTTATATAATCTTCCATTTCCATGCACATGCTCACGAGGGTCACATGTCTGTTTTCCCCTTTTTGGCATGTTCTTCAGTAATTTGACAGGGCATCTTTTCCCTATGACTCTTTTCATGAAGTATCATTTCAGCCCCTATTTAGTTATCCAACATCTCATCCTACTATTTTCTTACTCACTCTACATAAAATAAGGTAAATTTTGATAGAAGGTGGAATTTAAAAGAGAGCATCTTCCAATATTGATGCTAATGCAATTTTACTTTTTAAATATTATTACCTAAAGAAGATAATGCATATTATTTATGGGTGATGAGATATGGATATATACTAGTTCCTTTCCTCTTTATAAAATATGTGTTGCTTTTACAATCAAGAAAAAAGGCTTAAACAACTATGTAGTGATATGATGGGAGAAAAACTTGTAACAAGTTCTCAATTTCAAAAGACAATTATATATCAAAGAACCTTGGTCTGGGACCTTCCTCTTGCCTTCCGTCATTATCCAGGCCTACAATCCAACTTAGCTTTGTCATGGGGTCTGCAACAAACTGGACAATGGAAGGCAGGGGCTGAGAAAATCCAAAAGTTACAAATCACATACCTAGAAAAGACATTAAATCCATTCTGGGTTCTAAAAATTAAATTATACTAAAATGCCAAGTTTTCTTATAATAAGACATTAAATCAGGACCTCAGCAATTTCTGCTAAACTAAATGGTTTCAAATAAACATAAATATTCTTGTACCTCAATATATTCATGCATGAAAAAATAATATTTATAATGTCACATAACAGATGTAACATTATTGTTACAAAAAAAGTCCTTGTTCAATAAAAACAATTATCACTCTGATATTTGCCCAGTTTTCCTCTATGCTTTGCACTGATCAAAGGAGATAAACTAACATTTTAAAACACAACCAATAGCCCTAGCCAGTTTGGGTCAGTGGGTAGAGTATCGGCCCATGGACTGAAGGGTTCCAGGTTTGATTCTGATCAAGGACATGTACCTCAGTTGTAAACTAGATCCCAGGCCCTGATGCAGGATGCAACCACTTCACATGGATGTTTCTCTCTCTGTGTCTCTCCCCCTCCCTTCAACTCTCTCTGAAAAAAAATCAATGGAAAGTATCCTCAGATGAGGATTAACAACAACAGAAACAACAATGTAACTTTTAATGTTCAATTTTACTTTTCTTAGCATTAAACTTGAAGCAAATACTAAAGTTTACTATAAAACCTACTCATGTCACTTATTCACCTCATTCTTTGTACACCATAACCAAGGCAGGATTCCAAAGAATCTCAGAGCTAGTAACTTACCTCTCATCTTCCCAGGCTTAGGAGTAATATTAGGGGCTAAAAAAGTTATCAAACAATATGTCATATCACTAATTACACTAAGATGTGATAGTAGTTACCTACAAGCTAAACATGTCCTCATCAAAAAGCTCCGAAACACTGTTCACTGTTGTGATATCTAAGTATACACACTTCTATTTCTAGTTATAGAGGACAGTACTTAGATGATTAAACCAACCCATTTTCTAATGCACAACATATCCTATATAATAAAAGCCTAATGTGCAAATTGTCCCCTCGGGTGGTCCTTTGACCGAGAGATTGGGAGTTTGACTGCTTGCTATGATGTGCGCTGACCACCAGGGGGCGTCACGGAACATTGTGGGCATCGGTGATGCACTGCAACCTCTTGCCGGCTACCTGGGGGCGGGGGTGACAGGGATGGAGGTGCGGTCAGAATGTGCGGTGTCCACCGAGCTCGCTCTCACTCCCCCTGTCATCCTCCCCCGGGGACACCAGGGTTGCATGCCAGGGAAGCCCCCGCACTCAGGTGCGGGAGCCCACAAGGAGCCTGCCCTGCACCCATATGGCCTCTTCGGGTGAGCCAGGCTGCAGCTGCTAGGACCACAGGGGCCAGTCAGGCTCCCCGTGGGTTCGTGTAGGAGCCAGTCTGCGAGGTCTGCTGGAGAGAGTGCACTGCCCGCCTGGCTTCTGTGTGGCGCCCCTGGGCAGCCAGGAGGCGCCCTCTGCACCCCAGCCCGTGGCATCCGGCTGCGCTTATCGCATCTCTGCATGGGGACTTGGGCGCCATGACTCAGGTAGAGGGGGGCACGCGGGGCCTGTGGGCCCAGAAGTCAGCTGGGACCTGCCCTTCCACACTAGATGCTCATGTTTCGATCGCTGGCCAGGCCTACGGACCACACCCATGCATGAATTTCATGCACCAGGCTTCTAGTTTTTACTATATGTGCAACACAAAACTACAAAAGCTTTTCAATGCTTCTATTATATTCTCACTTTGATGTACTATGCCCAGAGAATGAGTTTTCTGGTAAAATCACAGGTCATCATAATCTATAAAATCTGACATTTCCCAATAGGTTATAACACCCATCCCTGATATTTACTACTAGAGGCCCAGGGCACGAAATCGTGCAGGTAGGGTCCCTAGGCTTAGCCTGTGATCAGGGGCATCTTCTGCCCATTCGCCAGTCCCCAGGCCGAACGCTGCCTTCGCCAGTGGGATGGGTAGGTGGCGGGCACGCCCTGCAGCTTGCGTCAGCACTGCAAGCCCCAGAAGCAGCAGAGATGGCAGCCGCAGCGCCCGCATGACCTGCCCGAGCAGGCAGCGCGCTCCATCAGCAGCTGGTCTGGCGCACGTGCATGGAGGTGAAGTCACTGGCGCCCGCTTTCCTGCTGGCTGACCTGAGCCCGTGAGCAACAGGGGATGAGCTGGGGATCCCAACAGCCTGACAGCCAGCCCGGTCCTCCCGCCACCCACCCCAGTTCCCCGGTTCACCATCACTGATCCATCGAAGCCTGTGGGCTGGGGGAGGGACCAAGAGGTCGGCCATTCTGCCCGCTTGCCAGTCCCCAGTCCCGCCCTGCTGCCACCTACCCACTCGCCTGACAGCCAGCCCGGTCCTCCCGCCACCCACCCCAGTTCCCCGGTTCACCATCACTGATCCATCGAAGCCTGTGGGCTGGGGGAGGGACCAAGAGGTCGGCCATTCTGCCCGCTTGCCAGTCCCCAGTCCCACCCTGCTGCCACCCACCCACTTCCCTGTGGTTCCCTGTTCACCTGTGGGCAGGGGAGGGGAGGGATCAAGAGGTGGTCAATGCACCTCAGGGCGACTGGTCGAGTGGTCGTTCCGGTCATTACACTTATGGTCCCTAGCCTTTTATTATATAGGATTTCTTTATTTTCTTTCTTTCACTAATATTCACTTTAAACATACATTATAGAAGTAGTCCCACTGCTGCCTTTAACAGAGCAATTTGCAACTTGGCTTTTTATGTCATTTCATACAGTAAATAAATGTAAATTCAACTCATGGGGTGAGATACTTCATAAAATATAATCATGCAAAGTATCAACAATATGCTTAATGATTCAGTTATAGCTATTGATTTATGGTTACATATCAAATAATTATTTAGTTATAGCTATCTTATGTGATTATGTAGGTGGTATTTGCTACAATGTAAGCATATAGCAAATTTATATAGGAGAGAAATTTCAAATTCATGATTGTTACAAGAGGGAAAATGAAAAAGGATCTATTTAAGCCCCTCATGGAATTCTATTTCATATAATTTAAACTTTTCAGGTAGTTCCGAAATCTAATTATTCTAATGTGTTGCTTATCAAACCAAGAATATGCTACATGATTTACAAGGCATAGAGTTTTTCCTCAGGGAGTTTATGGTCTAAGCTAGCTACATAAAAATACATAACAAATTTTTGAAAACTCATAGCAAAACTAAACATTTAATATTGTTGGAAGTATATGAGACAACAAAAATGTTCATGGCATGTTAACATAAATTGTTTTTTATTATAATTTCTATTCATCTAATCCAATTTCCCAAATCTCCAAAACAAATTTAACTTATACCATGTTAGTCAGTAAATAGCATTTTTCATCATATCCTAAAGATCACAGAATGTGCTTTGGATGAAGATAGAACAGTTTTAACACCACCATAGAAAAAGCCATCCAATAAGGTCAAAGTAGCATTTTCATTAGAAATCAGGTAACAGACTAAAAGAGAAAAAGCGTAAGATTATCTCAATTTCACATTCATTCATAAATAAAAACTCTCATCAAACTAGAAATAGAATGGAACTTCCTCCACTTGAGAAAGTACTTATACAGAGAACCTATAGCTAACAGCACACGTAATGGTGCAAATCAGAATGTTTCCTTTCTAAGATCAGGAAGAGGACAAGGCTACTCTTCCTTACCATTTCTATTCAACACTGGAGGTCCTAATCAATGCAATAAGGTAAGAAACACAAGGCAGAAAAATTAGAAAAAAAATAAGTAAAACTGTCTTTATTTGCAGATAATGTGATTATCTCTGCAAAAATTCCTAAAGATGTTTTTAAGCTATTAGGAATAAGTATATTTAGTAGCATTATAAGATTAGAAGGTCAATATTTCCAACAATATCCATATTGTATTTCATACTAGCAAAGCTAGTATGATATTATAACAAACAATATCATTTATACTAATATCAAATATATGCTATACTTAGAGATAAACTTTAAAAATGCATGCAAGAATTATACACTGAAAACTAGGAAACATTGGTAAGAGAAATCAAAGTCCTAAATAAATACATAAATATGTCATGTTCATGGATCATAACACCCAATATTGTTAAGATATTAATTTTCCTGAAATTGGCAGAGTCAATGCAATTCCAATTAAACTCCCAGAAAGGTTTTTTTTTTATGGAATATGACAAACTAATTCTAAAAATTTATATGAAAATGCAAAGGACCTGAAATAACCACATAAAAATTGAAACACAAGACAAAATGGGAGGAATTATATAAAACCTAATGTTAGGACGATAAAGCTAGAGTAATCAAGAAAGTAAGGTATTGATGTAAAGTTAGCCATAAAAAAATTGGAACAGAAATATATCCACATGTATATGGCCAGTTGATTTTCAATAAAAATGACAGGGTAATTCAATGAAAAAAATTATAGTCTTTTCAAGAAATGGGGCTGGAAAAATTGATACTCATGAAAAGATATAAAATGACTCATATCATATATAAAAATGAACTCAAAATTTATTATAGACCTACAGATAATACAGGGTGGGGCAAAAGTAGGTTTATAGTTGTGAGTAGGCAGAACACAGTTATTCTTGTATTATTTATTATTGCATTATTTTCCATATGAACATCTATAAACCTACTTTTTGCCCCAACCTGCATTATAAACTCAGAGACAAAAAACATAAGGCAATTTAAGTGACATTGGATTAGACCAAAATTTTTAATACTCCACAAAACATCCAAAGAATAAAATTGATAAACTAACTTGATCAAAATGAGACTTTTGTTCTCTGAAAAGACACACTTAAGAAAATGAAAGCACAAGTCTACAGACATGGGGGAAAAGTTTGTAAGACATATTTCTGAAAAAGGTGTAAATATTTAAAAAACAAATCAATAAGGACACATAAAAAATAACATTCTTTTAAAATATATTGTAAATGATTTGGACACTTTACAAAAAAAGATGTGCAAATGAATAAGAATATGAAAAGATGCTCAGCATCACTGGCCATTTAGAGAGATACAAATTAAAACTACAATAAGTCACCACCACAAATTCACTAGAACTATAGGTAAAATTAACAGCACTGTCAATACCATGTGTTGGCAAGGATATAGTGGAACTGGAACTCTTATACGTTAGCAGTGGGGATGTAAAATGGTACAACCACTTTGGAAAACAGTTCGGCCGTTACTTATATAAAGTTAAACATAACCTTATCATATGACTCAAAAATATGTCTCTTACTTAATTACCAAGTGAATAAAAATATATGCCCATACAAACAGGTGTAGTAAATATACATAACAGCTTTATTCATAACTAGAGGCCTGGTGCACAAAAATTTGTGCACTCGGGGGGGTCTCTCCGCCCAGCCTATACCCTCTTGCAGTCTGGGACCCCTCAGAGGATGACCACCTGCTGGCTTAGGCCTGCTCCCTGGGGGATCAGGCCCAAGCTGGCAGTCAGACATCCCTCTGGCAGCCTGGCAGCCCTCGGGGGATGTCCATTTGCCAGTGGGGAGCAGGCCTAAGCTGCAGTCAGACATCCT
>NW_005366833.1:1223177-1224590 GCF_000412655.1 Myotis brandtii | reverse complement strand
GGCCGCCATCTTGGTTGGGTTAATTTGCATATAGTCGCTCTGATTGGCTGGTGGGCGTGGCTTAAGGCATAGTGAAGGTATGGTCAATTTGCATGTTTGTCTTTTGTTAGTGTGGATAGCCAAAAAGTAGAAACCTGTACAACGAATAAACAAATTGTGGCATAGCTATGCAATGAAGTACTACTCAACAACAAAAAGGAACAAACTACGTGAATCATGCACAGTTTAAAAGAGGCAGGTACAAAAACTACATACGGTATGATTCCATTTATATGAAATTACAGAAAAGGCAAGACAATGACATAAAGCAGATCTGAGGTTGTCAGGGACCTGTGGATAAGAAGAATGACTACAAACTTTTAGAGGTGGTGGAAATGTCCTGTAACTTGACTGTGATAGGGGCACATGACTGTATACATTTGCCAAAACTCATCAAATTGTACATTTTAAATCAGTGAATTATATTGTATGTAAATTACACCCCAATAAAGCCAATAAAAGTAATCAAATACTAGTATATGTTGAACATACATTTGTAGGAATGTCTGATAACTTACCTACCCAAGGAATAACTACAGCTAGTTTGAATATGTAAAAATGCTAAAAAATAAACAAAACAAACAAACAAACAAAAAACACAAAAGGGTATCTATCAGTGGAAAACTTGGTCTGTCATCCCAATTCCTCTGCCTTTTTTCACTTAATTTATGTTCACCAGGAAACTGTATCAGTATATGAGGACTTGCTTACTAATCATGTTCATATATTTTAAAGGATGCTTTATTAAAAATAAAAGACTCTCGAACTGATGACAACATGTACATGAGTCTTTTTGAGAGGTGGACCTTCCCCAAACCACTTACAATATGAAGTCTTTACCCTACAAATCAGAGTATCAGTGGTCTGTCAGCATGTTAGTATTCCCCCTTCTAACAACCTGCTAAACCTTGTACTACACTTTATCTGCCAGCAAAGGTGGACTGGAATGAGCTATGAGAGACTTGACTATTCCCAAACAACAGGTTTGAAAAAGTTGAATAAGCACAAGACTGACACAGATGTGACTATCTGAGCAACATTTTCAGTGGAGAAAGTAGACTATCTGAATTGAAGATTAGAGAGAAGTACAAGATAAGATTGGAAGATAAGATTTATTTATCCAAGACACATTTATTGGGTCCCTATTACTAGTATATGCCAGGCACAGTACAGAAATGAAGCCGTATGGAAATCCTAGACTTAGGAATTTGGTCTCTTTACTGTGCAGCAATAGAAGTAATAGAGTTCTACAGAACTCATGGCAATTTCACATACATTATCTCAACCAGTCTTCACAACAACTGATTTAAACAAAGGGGAAACAGAGGCTTAGGAAGGTATATTTTTAAGCTTAAATGTTATTCAGCCAGAGAC
>NW_005366833.1:1218476-1223152 GCF_000412655.1 Myotis brandtii | reverse complement strand
ATCTTCCTATTCCTAGCCCAGAGCTCTTTTCTTGCTTTATTTTCTATATCATTCAGCTCCTTTTCTTAAGAAAATAGTCAGGTTTTTTTTTTTTAAGTATAATGTGATCAAAGCAATGTTCTAGTCAAAATACATATGGTCATGTTGTATGGGTTGAAAGAGAAGGCAAAGAACATGGAAGCAAGGAGATCTACTAGTACTCTACTATAATAATCCAGGAACAGGTGGAGCAGGAGGAATAAAAGTCATTGTCCATAAGACTGTATAAAAAGATTCATCCAGTTCTCTTATTTGAAAATGCCAAGGAGACCAGCAGAGCCACTGATAAAGTTGAAATGTCAACAAATGGATCTATTTCATGGAGGATATATTCTCTAGTGGTCATATTATCCCCCAAACACAAAGATATTTGGTAAAACATTATGCAAGTTTCTACCCCTAAAACCAGAATAACCCATGGTTTACTGTCATTGATTATTTTATTTACAGTTTATTTAATTGTCTATTCTTAAAAGTCTAGACCCTCCACCAGCCCACAGAAGTATCCATATTCATAATGCCCAGTAAGACGTCATGCCCACTTTCTAGATACCTCTGTTAGCTGGTATTCCTAAATCTATTAGAATTAATAAATACATGTTTAATTAAGTATATCATTGAGTCAAGGCTTTCTTTCAGGGAATCAGGGTTATTTGCCAATCACAAATAAATGCCTAATCAAAAGTGTGCAACAGAGAGAGTATTTTAAAATCTACAAGAAGATGAAATATCTCTTACACCTTAAATGAAATTGTTTCTCAGGACAGGGCTATGATTTGTAACTCCTCCCAAGATTCTTAAGAATTCCATTCATAATGTTAGTTTATTGATGAGAACATTGAACTAGTAGCTCTTTAAAAGGTATAAAACGAGATCCCAATCCAATAGATAAACGAGTGTTTAAAAGGGGATAAGAAAGAGGGTTAGGACCAGAGAAGTGAGGGCTGAGCCGAACTAAAATCATAGGCGACATGGAAAGAACAAAGGTCATCATTGCTGCTCTTTGCAATGGCCAGTAGAGGCTGCCAATGTACATAGAAGAACTAGTAGCTCTTTAAAAGGTATAAAACGAGATCCCAATCCAATAGATAAACGAGTGTTTAAAAGGGGATAAGAAAGAGGGTTAGGACCAGAGAAGTGAGGGCTGAGCCGAACTAAAATCATAGGCGACATGGAAAGAACAAAGGTCATCATTGCTGCTCTTTGCAATGGCCAGTAGAGGCTGCCAATGTACAAGGACACATAGAGCTCTCCCTCCACCTCATGACACACAAGGACTTGTCACCAAAACAAAAAGCACTTCACTTTCATACTATAGCGTGAAGCCCAGCACTCTAGGCTCATCATAGAGCAATATTCAACAACAATCACCAAGTTGTCTTTTTAACCACAGCTTCTGGGCGTGTGTGGCAGAAACAAAGGAACTGCAGAATATTTTTAGTACTTTTGAAAGATGATCACACTTAGCCACTCTCTAACCAAAAGAAACCACCAAGCTTTATACAATTACCTTTTCTAGAAAAGATACCTCAAGTTTTACATTTGAAAATGGATATTTTTACTGAAGAATAGCATAATGTATAGTTTTAAAATCTTTGAATAGATGTGTTATTTAGCTTCTTCAAATAAGGTGAATCAGTTACAGTTCAAGGAAATGTTCAGTTACTGGGTACAAAGTCATAATTTGATCGATAATTTGGAAGTTATCAATCTTAAATTTTAAATACTACTATGCTTAAAAAGAGTTTCCTAATATTCAGCAGTCAGGTAAGATTCTGCCCATCTGTGCCCCTTACCCAGAGCCAAGAACAAGACACTCAAATACACCAAGAAATAAATCACATTTTAAAATTCATTTTGTGAATCTGCTCTACAATTTTAAGAATTATGTATCTAGCCCGTTTTTGAGCTCCACACGCTGCTGTTTCTTGTAGAGAGGAACTCTGCTGTCAATCACTGCTCCCTTTTGCCACGCAAATATGTGCTGCAGCTTTCAGTTGTCACTCCTATTATATGTAATGTAGGCAGCTTAGCACTAAATCAATGTAAGGAACTGCAGAAGTTAAATACATACATTATTATGATGATGACAGAAAAGGCAATGAATGTCTTGCAGCTCCATTTGCTTTCTTTGTTAAGGAAGAAAAAGTTAATTATCTGCAGCTGTCAACCATGAAGTCCTAGACCTACTTAAGTCAACATTAGCCTTGGACAACTGAAAATATTTCTCATATTTTTTCCCGATTGCTTTCTTTTTGAAAAAGGTAAAACTACATATTGTATCCTTTTTCGTAAACAATTCATTGTAATATTTCAAACAAGTGACTATCAATTTTTTATAATATCCACTCTCCAATTAGTGTAACCAAAATTTAGACAGATATAAGCCTCTCCACAGAAAAACTCATATTAAAATTCAACTGAAAGCCCACAGACTATTGGTTACAATGAAATTATGTTACAGATGATCAAGGGAGAAATTCAATCCATTTATTTAATTAACAAAAAGAGAGAAAGGAAAACATCTCCCACAGTTGAAATGCTGATAAATGACAGGAAAGTCACAATGACTCATAGGCACATATGTTTGTATATTTATTCTTTTTATCTACCAATCTTCAACTTCCCATTCTAGTCCCATTAGAATCTAGAACTAAATAACGACTTGGTTTTGAATTTTCTTTTCTCAGATTTAAGATCAACTTGTATATTTTTAGGATATCAAATAAAAATAAAAATAATATTCTTAATAAGTTGAAGAAAAAGAAACATCATTAATATATAAACAATGGAATCTCTTAACCCTGTGCTCTAAAAAGTACACAAAGGTAATTATTATTCATGACAAACATAAGTATTCTCTGCATTTGCTTTGAATTTTCAGTGATAAAACATTATTTTCCTTGTATTTTCTTTAGAAAAACTCTTCTCACAGGAAGAGACTCAATACTACTTTTAAATTTCATATGAAATCACTGCCCATTTAGTTTTCTAATATTTTAAACACATGTAATTCCTAGTATAAATAAAACCAACATAAATTGAAAACTACATAATCAATAATGTAAGAAAAATTCCAACATATTGCCTAACATAATTATCATTTTAATAATTATAGCTCCAGTCCTGGCTGGGTGGCTCACTTGGTTGGACCACCCTCCCGTACACCAAAAAGTTTGTGAGTTCGAATCACAGTCTGGACACATACCTATGTTGAAGGTTCAGTCCCCAGTCAGGGCATGTATAGAAGGCAACTGGTTAATGTCTCTCTCTCTCTCTCTCTCTCTCTCTCCCTCCCTCCCTCTCTCTCCCTCCCTCCTCTCCTCTCTCTCTAAAAAATAAATGAAAACATATTCTCAGGTGAGGATTTAAAAAAATTTTTTTAACTATAGCTCATGTTTAAGTTCCTAAACCAGCCTTAAAGTGAAGCCTTTTCTAACTACAGCTAGCTGTCCCACAACTCCAAGATTCTGATTTGATACAACCCCTCCTTGTAATCTTGAGAAATCACTACTGTATTTGCTGGAGACAAGACAGAAAAAATCAAGACACATTCAAAGAATAACATGTGAGGACAACCAAGATGGCGGCATAGGTAAACACCTGAACTAGCTGCGGCGCACAATCACATTAAAACTACAACTAAAAGACAAAACTAATATCATCCAGAACCACAGGAAGGCTGGCTGAGTGGAAATTCTACAACTAGAAGGAAAGCGAAAAGTGCATTGAGTCCTGTAGGAGGTGCAGAGGTGTGGAAGTGTGGAGGTATGGAGGCGCGTGAAAGGGGCTGGCAGCTGGGTATGCTGTTGTCTCTTTCAAACGGGAGGGAGATACAAGCTCCCAACTGCTCTGAACTCCAGTTCTGGGTGAGAATCTGGGGATGCAGACTCATATGGAGAGAAACTGGACTGTCTGGCATTGGGCCAGAATGTGAGGTGGCTTTCCCTCCGTGGTGACTCCCTGAGACCCCGGGCCACCCAATTTACAACCCCACCCAAGCTGTGTGCAGAAGCTTTTGCATATAAATGGCCTGGTTTTTCTCCACCTAAAAACCTGTCTAACTGCAGCTGGGTCAGAGAACTCCAGAGCTTCCAAAAGAAGGCCTAAGGCTCATCAGCAGCCTGCATTGCTTCACAGCTGTGCCTCATCTGGGCACCTCCAAACCCCAAACAAAGAGGAAGAATCTACGGATCTTTCTGTAGCTCCTGCTGGGTGGCCTCAGGCAGTGGCTGACTTTGCATCTCCTTGGAGATCCAAGATCCAGTGTATCTAGTGGTCAGAGTGAGACGATCCAGATTACAACTCTTCACATCCATAGGAGACACACTCAGGGGGCAGACTCGGTGAGTGCCAAAGCCCCACGGAAGCAAGTCCTGCTCCATAAGGGGGTCTCCAGTACAGCAGTTCTCCCATTATAGATACAACTGGTCTTCACAGCCAATTGGTCTGGAGGTCAATTCCTTCCAGTGACACCAACAACAATCAAGGATTAACTACAACAAGACTGTACACACAGCCCACAAAAGGGTGCACCAAGAGTGTCCACCTCAGGTAATTAGGGAGGCTGAGCCACTGGGCCCTATAGGACACCTAGCACACAAAGCCACTCTATCAACACAGGGAAGCAGCCAAAA
>NW_005366833.1:1202639-1217626 GCF_000412655.1 Myotis brandtii | reverse complement strand
GAATTGAAGGTCAGATAAAGAGCTTCACAGATAAGAAAAAGCTAAACGAGTCCATCACTGCCAAACTAGTATTATATGAAATGCTGAAGGGTGTTCTTTAAGAAGAGGAAGAAGAAGAAAAATGTAAAGATAAAAATTATGAACAACAAAGTGACAACAAATACATATCTATCAACAAGTGAATATAAAAGTCAAGTGAATAAAAAATCTGATGAACAGAATAAACTGGTGAATAGAATAGAATCAGGGGGATAGAAAGGGAGTGGACTGACAATTCTCAGGGGGAAGGGAATGTGGGGGGTGCGGGAAGAGACTGGGTAAAAATTGTACACCTACAGATGATGGCAGAGGGGGGGGTAAGGGTAGGGGGTGCGGTGGGAACCGGGGGGAGGGGAGCTATGGGGGGAAAAAGAGGAACAACTGTAATAATCTGAACAATAAAGATTTATTTAAAAAAAAAGGTACAGACAAATACATGGCCTATGTAATAAATAAACAGTATAAAGTACATGACTGTCTAACCACTGTCCTGTACACCTGAAACTAATACAAAATAATAATCGTGAATGTAAACTGTAACCAAACATTGAAATTTAAAAATCAGGAAAAAGACAAAATTGTAACAAAACAAAAAAAAGAAATAGTATAGTTTAAGTAGCTACACTGTACCAGACTCTAAGTACATTTCCCAGGGTCCCTAAACTAGTATTGACAGGATCAAGATTTCATCTCGACTTCTGCCAACAAAGCCCAGCTTCATTTCACAGCACAATATTACCTCCTCGCAGAGTTCTTCTCTGGCTTTACATTTTTAGAAAGCTGTATCTATCAAGATTGAGAGATGATTGCCATCCTTTACAATTGCTGATGCTGGTGTATAAATATAAAAATAGCATAAATGAGAAAAATATAATTAGGAGGAAATCAGTTAGTCTTAAGTTGAAGAGGATATAATTGATGACTTCAAGGGTCATTTTAATATTTTTTGGGTTACTTATTTTGCTAAGATATTTGGTAACAGCTAAGAAACCTCTGATTATTTCTTTTCTAACTTTCTGAAATCTGTTCAGAAAGTTATGCTATCGATAGTAATGCTATCTTAGTAATGTTATCTATAATTCCTACCCAATCATCCTATATAATAAAAGCCTAATAATCTAAATGTCCAACCGTTTGACCAGTCACTATGATGCGCACTGACCACCAGGGGGCAGACGCTCTGACCTGTAGGTTAGCTTGCTGCTATATTTGCTGGAGACAAGCCGGACACACCCTGGAGTCCTCCTGTGGTCCCTCCCGGCCCCGATCGTGCACTGGTGGGGTCCCTTGGCATGCCCTGCACCCTCTCGAAATCCGGGACCCCTTGAGGGATTTTGGAGAGCCAGTTTTGGCCTGATCCCTGCAGACCAGGCCAAGGGACCCCACCAGTGAATGGGCCTGTAGTTGTTTTATAAAAACTTTAAGAAAGCATTTGCACTAATGTAATTCTTATAACTCTGTGAGAGAGATTAGGTGAGAGGGCTCTAAACTATTATGGTGCCTTGGCCCAAATCACCAAACTATACTAAATTCAGAGTAATTGGAAATGCATGTCTATCCTATTCACAACTTGGAACACTTTCCATTACACAGTAGATGCAACCATAATAACAACATTCATTTGTACATCACCATAACTGTCACATGCCCCCCATTTGGTCCTCAGAACAACTCTGTAATGAAAGAAGGCAGGTAATGTTACGCTAACCTCATTTTACAAATAAAGAAAACTGAGACTCAGAGAATTTAAACCATTTGCTAGAGGATCCTTACAGAAGCCTCAAACATAGGCCAGCTGAGGAACTCCAAGTCTAGTGCTTGTTTTGTTATTGAAATTTACTGTCAATTACATGTTGGCTTCAATATAGCTTTGAAACATTTCTTTTCTTACCCTGTATAATCTGGTCTAAGTCTGAACTTTACTAAGTGTACTGAGCTCATGAAAGCATTATGTTCATGCTTGTGTGTGATATAGTAACTTATGTTTCTAATATAATAAGTTTATAATATAGAAACATATTTTCTAGAAATATTTATCTAAGACTGTCAAAAGGATACCCAATTTTGAATGATCAAGAAGAGTTTCTAATTATTACAAAAATTCTACTTAAATCCCAAAAGGAAAAAAAAAATGCCTAAGTTGGCAGTCTGTTAAGTTGTAATCGCCTTCTCCTTGCTTACATCCACTTAATGACACAGTATCATTGCCTTTCTGTCTTTAATTCCTCAGAATCTCCCTACCCAAATGCACTGCCATTACTAAAGCGCAGAATGATCTCACTTAGTAAACCAGCTTCTTGCCCTTTCATTAGGCCCTAATCTAAATTACGGTATAAAGACATAAGGTTCTGTACTCATGACTGGCTCCTGATAAAGGGCACTGGCTTGCCATGTGGCCTGATGAAGTCCTAGGACACAGAAGGATCTTTTTTGGATTTTATCAGTCAATTTATGTTGAGCCAGAAAAATAAAATATAATCTTTGGCCATCTGGTTCTGTAACACTCTGTATTTGTTTAGAAAGGTCATTGTTGTCAAGTTATTGAATGTTATCTCTGGAATTGACAGGAAGAGAGAAGTTTTTGAAAGCAGGCCAGGAATATTAAAGCACCGGATATTAAGGTGTAAAGTAGTAGTTAAAAGGTTGGGCTTTTAGTGTTAAACAAACTACTGTTCAAATCCCAACTCCATTACCTACTAGTAAGAAGTTATCTTGGGCAAGTCAGCAGCTTTCTATTTTTCTCACTGATAAAACATAGATAATGCCACTCTAGAAAGACAGTGCCTCTATAAAATGATACAACACATACATATCACTAGCTTATAGTTACCATTCAAAACATATTCTATAATTATTATGTGTAATTTGTGTCCTCAATTTAATTATGAACAAAGTTAAAATTTTCATTACTTTTATAAATACTTCTCCAGACAGAAGAGTAAAATTTAAACAGGCTCACAATTTATGCTACGCATATCTAATATGTGGGTTTAGAGCCTATCTCTAACAAAAACTTCAGTCCATCTTAAGCATTTAAGCAACATTCCTTCTTTCTTCATGAGCTTTATAGCATGTATTACTTTGTTGGTGGAATGACTGGTTTGCTGTGTCACTGAAGAATGAAGACTAAGCAATAGCAAATCCATAACTATTTCAGTGGAACTAGTACTGCTGTTACTAGACAATATACAATATCCTCATGATGTTATGCAATAGTTATTTTCTTTGCATTAGGTAGTTTTCAATTACTGTTTCACAGCAGTACTACCATCCAGCTATTGCAGTAAGGAGATGATTCATAATTGATTCAGACAGGCTATTTAGGCCCTTTCCCTTTGTGAGATTAGCAATGTAGTTAAAAATATACAAATAATTAAAACAAATATTTTAAAAAGCAGCTCAATCAAAACTCCATCCAGAATATAGCCAAAGAGCAATGTTTGCAATTCAGTAGGCCAGATTTCAGGATCTCAAAGGTGGGCACATATTCCACCTGCACTTTGACAGGAATGGCCATCAGGATGTGTTGAACTGAATTATCCCCACACATGACTGGTTTACCCAAAAATCAAAGTAGCACTATAAGACAGAGCAAAAGCCAGTCTCAGGCTGGGAAAGAACATTTTCATATGTTTTCTACTTCAAAAATTAGCTGCTACACATTTCCCTGTTTGGAGTCAAGAATAAAAAAATAAATTAATTAAATAAGTAAATAGAATAAAAGGCACACATCTTTCATATGAACCACAGGGTGGGTTCTCTGCTTTCTCCATAATACTGACTTAGGAGATCTGGGAGTAATTAAAAATAAATTTCATCTTATATGCATACATGCATGGCCCATGGACATAAACAAAAATATAGTGAAGGCCTGGGGTGAGGCAGGAGCTGGGTGGCAAATGTAAGAGAAATATAAAAACTGGAGTAAAGCATAAAATATAGAATAGTGTTCCCAATGTTAGCATGGAGGCTGTGTGGAAACATACACTGCTGAGTCCCATCCCGTGGAGTCTGATTCAGTAAGAATGGGCTAAAACCAAGAATTTTGCATGCTGAGAAATTCCCACATCATGCTGGTGCTACTGGTCTGGGAATCGCACTTTGAGAGCCACTCCTTTTCAATTGTCTAAATTTTTAAAATACATTAAAAAACAAAACGTAAACTGGAAATTATTTGTTATGAATGTAGATTTATGAAAGACTTGGAGTTCCAATTAGCAAACCTATATACTACGAGGAAAAGCCTTGGTCCTAATAAAAGGATAGTTAATTTATGTGTTAGTGAATCAAACATATCAGAAGATATCTCCTGTCAAATATTCAAATATGGTTCATAAAAGTACCACTAGAGCCCTCGCTGGGTGGCTCAGTTGATTGCAGCATTGTGCCATGCACCAAAAGATTGTGGGTTTGATTTCGGGTCAGGGCACATACCTAGGTTGCAGGTTCCATCCCCAGTTGGGGAGCTTATGGGAGGCAACAGATCAATGTTTCTCTCTCTCTCTCTTCATATCTCTCTCTCTGTCTTTCTCTCTCCCTCCTTCTCTCCTTCTCTCTCTAAAAATCAATGAAAACATATCCTAGAGTGAGGATTAAAAAAAAGTACCAGTTTGAAATGCACTTCACCTTCACTATTTGAAGGAAGGAAATTCAAATATGATAGGCTCCTTGGTTAAAAGGCTTCCTAAAAAACACACAAAACATATCCTAGAGTGAGGATTAAAAAAAAGTACCACTGAGTTTGAAATGCCCTTCACCTTCACTATTTGAAGGAAGGAAATTCAAATGTGATAGGCTCCCTGGTTAAAAGGCTTCCTAAAAAACACAAGCTCACAATATTAATGAAGCCTTAAAATAAAAGGTATCATTATATTCCATTTACAGATGAAATTTCTGCCTCAGAGAGGATAAGACACATCAAAAGGTAAATCAACCAACAAGTGGCAGAGTCAAAACTTTAATACAGATTCAAAGTGTTTCTTTTTTTGTTTCAACCTTACAATATTACAGTATAGTCTTTAAAAGAGTCAGAGAGGTTAGAAGCAACACTGAGATCCTAATTCAATCTAAGTGTATGCAAAACAGAAAATGCTGAAATATATATAGCTGTGAGAACTAAATGGATTATAAGCATTATATCTGTTAGTCTTGAACATAATCATAAACATCACCTATAAACTGTACATACTATTAAATGCCTAGACAGGATCATCAAATATAGGGCACTAGAAGGTAGCTGGTCTACCAGCATTGAAGCATAGTCTTTGGCAGCACAACTCCACTTAGCAAGACATCTGTGGAGATTGGCTGACAGCAAGGATCACGAGCAGATGCTGCATGGTAACAACCATATTCAGAGAAGAGTTGAAGAACACATTAGGTATACACTGAAGTCATACACTCAAAGATGTGGCATTTATGGGCTGCTTGGAAACCAGAGCAGATAAGCCAGCCCAGAGACAGCAATCACCATTATGATGATGCTATTAAGGCAAGTTTACCCTTAAAAAACAAAACAAAAACATTGGCCCCAAATGGTGTTCTAGTGTTTGAGGTCAGGGAGCAGTGTGAAGATTTGCAATAATTATAGGAAACCTCCTAAAATAACTATTCTGTTTCTTAAGAAAGTGAAAAATAAGTAAACAAAATAAAGGCCTTACATGTTAGCAGTAAGTTAAGAACCCAGGAATGATTAGGATGGCCAATATATATATTTTTTATTTCTTAAAAAACAGAATAACAAGTGTTGGTAAGGCTCTGGAGAAATTAGAACCCTTGTGTGCTGTTGGTGGGAATGTAAAATGATGCAGTTATTATAAAAAATAGTATGGAAGTTCCTAAAAAAATTAAAAACAGAATTGCTATACAATCTAGCAATCCCATTTCTGGACATACTAGTATATCCCAGAAGAATTAAAAGCAAGATTTCTAAGAGATATTTGTACACCCACGATCAATGTGGCATTATTCACAATAGCCAAGAGGTGAAAGCAACCTAAATGCCCATCGGTGGATGAATAAAGAAAATGTAGTATACAAATACAATTGAACATAACTCAGCCTAAAAAAAAAAAAAGAAGGGAATCTGTCATACGTTACAATATGGATAAACCTTGAGGACATTATGCTAAGTAAAATAAGACAGTCACAAAAACACTCACACTGCATGACTCCACTTACATAAAACATCTAAAGTAGTCAAACTCTTAGAAAGTAGAACAGTGATTACCAGAGGCTGAGGGAAAGGAGAAAAGGGAGTTATTCTTCAAAGGGTAGAGGGTTTCAGTTTGTAAGATGAAAAAGTTCTAGGGATCTGTATGCATATAGTTAACTCTATTGTACTGCACACTTAACAGTTAATAAGGTTTTAAAAAACTAAGAATGAAAATGTCTTGAAAACTCTGGTAAGGTTAATAGAAGTGTTGGAGAGGTTTAATATCACTGAAGAAAAAACAGTTTTCACCTGAGTAGATTAAGTTTAATCTTTGTCATCTCTTAATAATACCAATTTCTATAATGGTTTCAATCTATGGTCTAAATTTATAATTTATAATGAAAAGGAGGTATACCATATCAAAACTGTTCAGAGGTCTTTTAAAAATCTTACTTATTCTCACCCAGAGAGATGCTCCCAGTTGAGTGAGTCATCATTACTGATGCAACTATGCTTTATTCTTCAACTGTCCTGGGACTGAAAACAAATTGAGAATTTCATTTTTAAATGATAGTTTAACTCATTTGTAAGAAAATTCATTTAAAACACTTTTTCTATACTAAGAAAATTACATATATTGTTTGATATAAGTAAACTTTCTTCATACCAAAAAGCTAAACATGGGTTTAAGTTTCTATGCATATAAGATCACATCTCCACTGGGCTGGGCACCTTTGGAGAACAGAACCAATAATATATGAAAAGGCGGACAAAAAAAAATACTTCTCAAGACTTCTGAAATATTCTGCCCAGGACATTTCTCTTTTCAACAGCCCTTTTTTATGTGCATAACCTTTTTTCCCATTATCTCCTCTATCCTCCAAAGTCCTTTGTTCATCTTTCTCCCCCCACATTTTAGAGGAAGAAAATAACTAAATTTTCCATACTCAAATTTTAGAAACAAAATCAAAGGTATCTCTCATTTCTGTATACTGCTGTTTCATCTCCAGGGAAACAAAGCCACAATTCAAGAACTAGGGTTAATAAAATCTTTTTACACTGACTTGACTTTGGTGCATTTTTCTTATACCATATTTTTAAAATCTATTGACAAGTGTCTAGTAGTATCATAAAATTAAGTCCTTAAGAGGCTCCACGAATCAAAATGTTCTACTGGTAAAAATTATATAAATACATGATTTAATGTGAAAATTACACATTATAACCTAAGAGAATATTTCAGCTCTGTAATATGATATATCCCTTAATTCCTGCCCTTTTTGTGTTAGATATTTTCTAATGTACCTTTTTCATTCCTTGTTTGTCACTAATTTTTTTGTGTTATTTCCTTAAGTGAATGCCCTCGAATTTACAATTAGCATTTTAACCTAAAACATTCTAGTTTGAATTCCTATATAAATGTTTTTCCTGCAATATACCTCCATTCCCTTCCCTTTCTTTTTTTTAATTATTATTGTCGAACAAACTATATCTTTATATGTTATTTTTTTCTTACTGCTTTTAAAATTTCTTTCACTTTTGTAAATTTGACTATGATGTGTCTAACTGAGGATAGCACTATTTAACTTAAAGTACACTGAGTTATTTAATGTGTAGATTAATATTTTAAATTAAGTCTTCTGCCATTATTTCTTTTGGGACTTCAATTATGCATACGTTGACACACTTGATGACACCCCATAGATCTTGTTAAGCTCTGTTCATTTTTATTTTCTTACTATTCCTCACAATGGATAATCTCTAGTGAATTATCTTTAAATTGACAAATTATTTCATTTGTCAACTCCTATCTGTTAAGCCCAACTAGTAAATTTTCATTTCAGTTATTATACTTTTAAACTTCAGAATTTTCATATGGTACTTTTCCAATAATTTCTATGTTGATTGATATTCTCTTTAGCAAGACATCATTCTTATACCTTCCTTTAATTCTTTACATGGTATCATTTAGTTCTTTGAACATATTTATAAAAACTGACTTAAAGTCTGTCTTATTAAGCCCAGATCCGAGATCCCGATGGGACATTAATTCTTTTAGCAGATTTTTGTGGTTTTCTTTCCTATGTGGCATACTTTCCTATTTCTTGCATGTCTCAATTTTTTGTTCAAAACTGAACATTTTAGATAATGTATTTTAACAACTGTAGTATGAAATTCTCCACACTGCCCCACCAAGATTTTTTAACAGCGATTTTGTTTTTATTGATGACACTACAAATAGTTTAGCACTTTTATGAACTAATTTTGTAGAGTCTGTGTTCCCTGTAGTGTGCTGGCCACTGAGCTCTCTACTAATTTTTTTTAAGTTCTATTTTTATTTTTAAGCCTGCCTTTTTAGGAGTCACACTAGGTCAGTATAACTTAGTGGTCAACCAATGATTGGTTAGAGGATTTCCTTAAATGTTTGCCTGTATGTCTTCCATTATTTGCCCAAGGAATTTTTATGGGTAGTCACACCTTTGAAATGCAGACAGTTTATAAGACAGCCCTAGCTTTCTTTTCCTACTTACATAAAACCTCAGCCATAGGTGATCTCCTTCCCCAGGTCTTTCCTGGGCAGGTGCACAGCTGTGCACATTGTGCAACCTTTCAGATCCCCAGGAATACGTTGGAGCTTTTCCAAATTCCCTAGGGTTGGCTAATTCTCCAAGATTTCCTTTTAAAATCCTGGGCAGACACTTGTTTGCCCCAACTGAAATCACAGCCTTAAGCAGTGGATATGTTGCCAACAGTTGCTATTGTTTCAGCAAAGCCCTGATGGGCCTCTTCTTCCCCCAACTGGGCTGAGCTCTGAGTCAAATCAAATAGTCAACCACTCTCTGAGAATAGAGTTTTCCCAGGGAGCTGCAAGCTTGGACAACATATCAACTGTGCTTTGGAGCTGGTGTTTTTAATGAATATCCAAAAGTGGTCAGATCTCTCCACTGTCTGGTCTGTAATGCTGCCAGCTTTTGCTATATCACTAAGCTGGGGAAAGAGGAAAGATGGAAATCGCCTCAAGTTAAAATGTCACAGGCTCCACTGTCTTCTCATGGTTCAGTAGTTTTCTCTTGGGCCATGGATTTTCAGTTCATTCTCTGGTTAACTGCCAGAATTCTGAAATGGTTGGTTGTAATTGTTTTGTCCATGTTTTTGTTGTTTGAGCAAATAAAAGGAGGCCCTCCTTACACCAATGTGAAAGCCAGTCAATCTCTGGAATTTTAAGTCTATCTTCTTGTAGTTTTAAACACAAAAAGCATTTTAACAAAAAATTTGTTTAAAAATTTATACTTATAAATTTTTGGACCATTGATTCTTATCTCTAGTAGAAACATGAAAAAAAACTATATTTCAATATTTAAAGTTCAATAGTAGAGACTCTATTCTCTGAGAGGAAAAAATAAACTGCATGAGCAATGGCTCAATATATTCCCTGCTAATTAATATGTAAATGATCAAAAATAAGGTGACTCCTGGTCTTAGATCCACTTTCAGCCCCAAAAGACTTGCCCAAGTCTTTTCTGGATAACAGAAATAAGTGCAAGTGAGGAAGAAAGACTACTCCATCTTATCTTACCTGGCTGACCCAGGCCAAATCCAACAACTCTGACAGGGAGAGAAGAATCACAAAAGACTGAGAGGGAGAAACTTAACGGAGAAGAGGAATCAGAGCCCTGAACATAGACAGCAACCCTATAGCCTGAGATCTCTCTGAAGAGAATCAGTATGGAGAGATTGGTTTACCTCAGATTCACCCAAGTATCAGCCAAACCCATGTAGTTGTGGTAGAATAAGGTGAGCTTCTGTAAAGGAAAAGAATTATTTATTACTATTATCTCTCTTCAATATTGCATGATATTTGCAAGCCATGAAAAGACCAAAACTGTCAAAAGAGGACAAGCAAAGTAAATATCCTTTAGCAAAACTTTTGTTTTCAAGAACACTGTTATGCTTCTTTTGCTTTTTTTATTGTTGTGTAACAAACCGCCCCCAAACTTACTGGCTCAAGAAAAATAACCATTTGTTTGTAATGCTGCACGCTAAGCTGGGCTTACCTAGGCACTTCTGATTCTCCTGCTGATGGTTACTCGTGATTACTTTCAGCTGGCAGGGGGGAGGTGGGCTCAGCTAGAACACTAGGATAACTAGGTTGCTATTTCCATGCAATCTCAGGGCCTCTCTGTCTCCATGTGACCTCTTTTCCAAATGGTGTCTCTGGGAAGGTAGCCAGATTTCTTACATGATGATTCAGGTCTCCCAAAACACTAAAGCCAAAACGAGGTGGCCTTCTTAGGGCTTACATCCAGACCTGGAGGAGTTTAATTCTGTGGCATTCTGTTTTGTAAAATAAGCTATTGGCCCAGTCCCGATTGAAAGGAAAGGAACTTCACATGGGCATGAATATCCAGAGGTGTGATTCACTATAACCACCATCAATGTTACAGAACAGCAATTTTCAGCTGGTATGCTGCAGAGATTTCTGAAACATGCAACACCTAACTAGTCAGGGGTACTGACCTCTTTTCCCTTAGATTGTCAAATAAAAAAAAAAAAAAGACCACAATCAATACAACAATAGCTATCCAGTATGAATGCCCTGTCTTGAACCATAAATACATAGGTCATATAATACAATTGCATCTTATTGGTCACATCACATAATAGGGTTGCATCTGATTAGCTAATTCTTGGTACAAGAAATCCTTATATACAAGTATAGGCAATTGATTTTTAGAAAGTCACTTTGGAGCAAAAAAGGTAGGTTAATTACTAGTTTTTTTATATCAATCAAAATTATACGTATGTTTTTATTAGATGAGCAAAAAATATATTTTTTGGTGTGCTGCAAAATTTTAGTAATTAGTTTGTGTGTGCCATGAGATTTTTTAAGAAAGGTTAAAAATCACAGCTATAGGGAGCATTTGAGATCTTGCTCCCAAGCATATATTATCAGATAAACGTTTCCTTCCTCCCTCCCTCCCTTCCTTTTTTAAATCACTGCCATAGACAACTAAGACATTAAGGCCAATGTTCACATGACTGAAATGGGAACAATACAAAGAACTATAAAATGGTTAAAGCTAAATGAAGACTGGGCAATTATAGTCAAACTAGAGGCCCAGTGCATAAAATTCGTGCACTGGGGGTGGGTGTCCCTAAGCCCAGCCTGCACCCTCTCCAATCTGGGACCCCTCAGGCAGTCGGACATCCCTCTCGCAATCTGGGACCACTAGCTCCTAACTGCTCACCTGCCTGCCTGCCTGATCGCCCCTAACTGCTCTCCCCTGCCCACATGATCACCCCTAATTGCCACTGTGGCTTTTTCCAGAAAGATGTCCAGAAGACGTCCGGTCTAATTAGCATATTACCGTTTTATTAGTATAGATTCCATTCTCTGTGCCTTCCCATACTGAGCGTCAATCTAGATTCAGTGAGAATCTTAAATATAGGTGGGAGAAAATATGAACCTGATTAATCACTTATAAGCCATATGACCTTGGATAAGTCAATCATCCTCTGTAAGTTTCAGCTCCTCAGTTGTAAAATGGAAAAGTATACAGGCCCTGCTTATGTTAAAGGAAAACTGTATGGAACAAATAAGACAAGAAATGAGTAAAAAGCTTTGAAAACTAAACTGCTATACAAAAATAAGAAAGTATTATTCATCTAACAGATCCTAAGTATAGTCAACCTAGGTAGGCTCTATTCTCTCTATTAATCCTATCTAATAAAGAGGGAATATGCTAATTGACCCTCACGCCATCACAAAGATGGCAGCGCCCACAGCCAATAAGGAGGGAATATGCTAATTGACTGCCATGCCCTCAAAGATGACGGTGCCCACAGCCACAAGATGATGGTGCCCAGTCCCCTCAGCCCCGCCAGGGTGGCAGGCGGGCCCGGCCTTGCCGCACTCCTGCCTCCAGAGTCTCCCAGTCCCCTCAGCCCTCCAGTCGTCCAGGGCCAGCCTGAGGCGCAGGTAAGCCATGGATGTCAGCTGCCCAGCTGCCCAGGGCTGGCCCGAGGCGCAAGCAAGCCTCAGCTATTGGCTGCCCAGCCAACCAGGGCTGCCCGAGGCTCAGGTAACCAGGGCCGGCCGAGGCTTTTGCTGCCGGCAGTGGCAGCAGCAGAGGTGTGATGGGGGCATCACCTTCCCCTGATCGCTGGGTCGCCTCCTGCCCCTGAGGGCTCCCGGACTGTGAGAGGGGGCAGGCCGGGCTGAGGGACCTCCTTCCAGCATGAATTTTCATGCACCGGGCCTCTAGTAAAATTATAATAACCATAGTTAATTACCCCATATGCTAAATTACTACCACAGCAATGATATTATATAGCAGTGATGGCGAACCTTTTGAGCTCGGCATGTCAGCATTTTGAAAAACCCTAACTTAACTCTGGTGCCGTGTCACATATAGAAATTTTTTTTTATATTTGCAACCATAGTAAAACAAAGACTTATATTTTTGATATTTATTTTATATATTTAAATGCCATTTAACAAAGAAAAATCAACCAAAAAAATGAGTTTGCGTGTCACCTCTGACATGCGTGTCATAGGTTCACCATCACTGTTATATAGTATAATAACAGGCTAAAAGTACCCTATGTTCTGTTACTATAAAGAATAACAACACCAACACTAAATGTTTATTGTTGTCTGATTATATGTCAGGTGCTCTTAGATACTTCAGGTAAACTATAATCCTTACAATAAGTCAACAAGGTAGGTATTATCCCTCTTTTAAAAATAAATAAATTGAGTCAAAATACTGATTAGTTAAGTAAACTGCCCTGGTCACACAGCAGTAAATAGAGAAACCATTATGAATTTTTAATATATAATAGGTACTTAAACATTTGTTGTCTAAGTTAAAGAACAAATAAATAAAGCCAGGACTGTCTGACATTTAAAGTAAGGAGTCTTTCAACTATAGTAAAATATCTCCCTCACATAATTTCTATTTTATATGCAGCAATTGAAACTGTAATCACAGCAAACATATATAATTACATGAGCAATTCATCACCTTTATCATCTGCAAAAATTGTTTCCTGTCTAAAAAGTATCTTCATTTTTTTAAAGGTCTAATCCTTAATCCATCTACCAAGTCATTATGAATTATAACGGTCATATTAAAATGTGGAAATACCAAGTGGAGAAGTGATACCAACGTATCTCTAAAATAAAACAAAAAACAGCAAATATTTTTAAATGGCAAAATACGTGCATTATGAATGACAAATAAAAGTTCACATCCTTATATTATGAAGAGGTCTTAAAATTTAAAAGGAGGAGGAGGAACAAAAGAAACTGCCCAACAGGAAAATGGGCTAAAGATATAAATGGATAGTCAACAAAAAAATACAAATGGTTGATAAACATGCTTTTAATTTTTTTTAGTCATTCATTATTTAAAAATGCAAATCAAAGTGAGATTTTTATTCAGCTATCAGATTGGCAAAAATACAAAAAAAAAATTTACAAAGATTGATCATGTCCAGTGTTAGAGAGCATACAATGGTATGACCTTTCTAGAAATCAATCTGCTAGTTGATAAAAACATTCAAAATGTGCCCAGATCTTCTAGCCAGCGATTCCATTCCTAAGAATTCATATAAAGGAAATAAATACCTGCACAAAGATGCACATACAATTAATCATAATATCAATACAAGAGACCATCCTAAATGTCTAGAGAATTGCTTAAATTGACACATTCATATAATGCCAATAAAGAGATAGAAAATGTTATTACCATGAAAGGATGTTTAAGATATGATTATCAAAGTTAAACAAATTTTATGACCCAATTTTTTTAAGGTTTGAATTTGTAAAGGAGAGCAAATGCATGAGCAGAAGCACAGCCGAGAGCACCAATGTGAGCACAGATGCACTCACTACGACATGGAATCCTGAGAAAATGTGACAGTAATCTCGTGAGCAGATGTGTAGTCATCATCAAGCAGAATGATGATGGTATTTTTTTGCTTTTTGCTTTCTTCTTTCTATGTAACTTTCTGAATTTTCAGAATGTTTTACAATGAGCATATGTAATTTTTGTGATCATAATACAATAAAATTATTTTTATTTAAAACTAGAGGCCTGGTGAATGACATTTGGGCACTGGCGGGGGGTGGGGGGGAGGCAGGTTCCCTCAGCCTGGCCTGCACCCTCTCACAGTCCGGGACCCCTCAGGGGATGTCCGACTGCCGGTTTAGGCTCGCTCCCTCCACCACCAACTCTGTGCTCGCCAGCCGTGAGCCCGGCTCCTGTGGGAGCACACTGACCACCAGGAAACAGCCCCTGCATTGAGCGTCTGCCCCATGGTGGTCAGTGCACGTCATAGCAATCAGTTGTTCCGCCACTTAGTTTATTTGCATATTAGCCTTTTATTATATAGGATGATGTCAACTGTCATAAACCCGAGGTCCCATAAACTTTCAAGTGTTATTACTTTAATGTAAAATGCTAATTAAAAATCAGTTGATGTGGATACCAAATGAAAATATATATTTATTCCTTTCAAATGATAAATTCAAAATCAAGTAGTTTCTATCCACAAATCATTTGAATTTATGATTTCTTTAAAAATGTCACTTCTGCCCTGGCCTGTTTTGCTCAGTGGATAGAGCGTCGGCCTGCGAACCGAAAGGTCCCAGGTTCGATTCCAGTCAAGGGCACATGCCCAGGTTGTGGGCTTGATCCCCAGTGGGGAACTTGCAGGAGGCAGCCAATCCATGATTCTCTCTCATCATGGATCTCTCTCTCTCTCTCTCTCTCTCTCTCTCTCT
>NW_005366833.1:1159367-1201104 GCF_000412655.1 Myotis brandtii | reverse complement strand
CCCCAGTGCCCCAGTGGGGAACTTGCAGGAGGCAGCCAATCCATGATTCTCTCTCATCATGGATCTCTCTCTCTCTCTCTCTCTCTCTCTCTCTTCCTTACTCTCTGAAATCAATTAAAATATAAAAATATTTTTTAGAAAAAATGTCACTTCAAAAATTAAAGCAGAAATGTTTGTGTGCTATAGAATATACTTGGCATAAATATGCTATATTATGTCTTTGTGAAATAACTTGCATATGTAAAGTCCTAGAGACTTTGATTCTATCACTCAAAAAATCCAGCATCACTTGGTATGTTAACTTAGGAGCCTAACTTATGCTCGTTATTTATAAAGTATAATGGGAATTTTCAATTAACCATGGTTAAATGTACCCACAATTAATCTTGCTTTTCCATTTAGTTATTGCACCCAGAGTGTGAGCAGGGTAGTTACTTGTTTGGTAGCTCTCTCAGCTCTGTTTACATTGAATGAAGTCAGGATTCTAGAAAAAGAAATGCTTAAAATAAATTAATTATTCAACTTGGATAGTGGATGAGCAAATGAACAGCTACTATACTCAGGACTGACTGTGAATAACATCCAGGTATACCACTACCCTGTTCCCCATCTGGGGACTCTGGAAACTTTGGGGGCCACTTAGATTGCCACAACAATTGGGGAGCCACTTTGGACCACATATGCTAAACATGCTGCTACGTGGGGATCCCACCAAGTACTGTCCCATCCACAATGACAATAGTGTCCCCATTAAGACAGGAACCAAAATTTTCTTGTTCATTATTGTATTTCTAGCCTACTATATAGCAGGCATTAAATAATTATTTGTTGAACAAAGTCAAAACAAGCAACTTCTAGCTTGAGTGAGAGACAATATAAAATAATGAAAAGTGACAAAAGAGAAATTAGACAGTTTTCTACTTTGACACAAGAGGCCTTTGTGACTGTGCTCATTATATTTAGGGGACTTCTAGGATCAGATACATCCATCCGAGATTGTAGAAAAGCATAACATTTCACACCCAAATATAAATTATAAGAGGGTTATTTTCGTATACACCTTCCTCTATTAGTAAAACTAAGCAATTGTGTCAACTTAAGACATAAACATTGTGCCAACTAAGCTCAATCTTGCCTTGGCAACTGGGTGGTAAAACAGTGTTGTGGTTTTAAAGTCTGGGCTCCGGAACAAGACTGCTGGGTTTAAGTTTGGCTTTACCATGCATTACCTGAGTAATTTACTTAACATCTTAACATACCATTCAAACCCTGGCAATTTACTGAACATCCTCTAGCATCGGTCTTCTCATATATAAAACAGAATAATGAAACAGGTTCACAACACCCTATTCTTAGCCCCTGGGCCAGATATGTCACATGACTTAGAAATGTTTGAATTTTAGAAAGTACTACCAGATATCTTACACCCCAAGTGGATCTAGAGCAGCAACCCATAATCACACACATTAACATTCCTGTAGCTAAATGAATGAACGTTCAAAGTGTTCAGGTTTGACTAACTCAAAAACCCATGAGTTGTTTTGAGGCTAAATTAGTTTTGCCACAAACTTAGGGAACTGGTGATTTTTTAAAGCCTTTTTAAATTCACAAGTGAATATAAGGAATCATGGGTCTGTAGGACCTACTTCCCTCAGAGAGATAATGTGAAGGTTAAGTGAGTATATATAAGGTATTTACTCAGTGCCTCTCACATGGGTAGCACTTAATAAATATTGGTTATCATTATAAAACTAGAGGCCCACTGCACAAAATTCATGCACTTGGGGGGGGGGAGTGTTCCCCAGTCTGGCTTGTGCCCTCTCACAGTGCGGGAGCCCCGAGATCCATCTCCCCAAAGAGGTAGGCCGGAGCCGGGGGGTCCCGCCTCTGCGCCACGCAGAGCCGCAGAGCCACTAGGACCCACCTCAGTGCTGCGCACGTAGTGTCAAGTCCCCGCCTACCCGCGCTCGCCCGCTACGCATGCAGTCTCCTGGTGACGTATTGTTACAGCGTGAGGACATCACAGCGTGAGGGCGTGATGAGCACATAGGCTTTTATTAGTATAGATTAACAAAGGAAATACAAGATAACTATAGTAGTAAGCTGACTTGTGTTAGCTGGGGTAGGAGGGAGGGGTGGGGTAAGTAGTGGTTAGAAGGGAATCTAAGACAATTATGTTAATTAAAATAAAACAAAATATGCCCATTTATCTCCGCCCTGTCTACTGGTTTCCTGAACCAAACTTCCAGAGAAACTATAAGACTTATAGGGGAAATGAAGAGAACTATCACTTATTAGCACTACTCTGTGCCAAGCATTGGATTATGTACTTCACATATATCCCTTATTTAATTTTTACAAGTCTGCAAGGCAATAGTTATTATCCCATATTACATAAAGATATTGAATTAATAAGTGGGTGAACCAAGATTCAAGCTCAGGTTTGACTAACTCAAAAACCTATAAGCTGTTTGCTCTAGACTACTTTGATAAAGGATAGAGCTTTATTCTCACATTCTTGACTGTTAGCTTCCTTTGTATTTCTATCAAGTATTTTTTAAGTGCACATAAGATTAAATTTATATTCTCTGTTAGATTAAATGCATTACAGTTCTTTATATAATCCAAAATTTGAAATGCACTTGCAATTTTTATCTTAATTTATCTCTGAAAAAAATAATAAAAGGATATCCATAAATTACATGTATCCTCTTTAGTTATAACAGCATATTCATGTGCATATTGCATTAAGTTTCCAAGCAATTAGCAACACAATTATAGTCAACGAAAGTCAAAGAACTTTAAATTTGGGAGAGATTTTAAAGATAAAATGTGTATTTAGTTGAATAACCATTCTGGTCATGAATCTTTTTAAGGGGTTTAACCTCCCAAATATCTCTACTATTCCAGAGTTCATTGACTTTTTAGGGGGTGTATTCTTTATGACAAATTAAAATTACCCTTTCTATAATTTAAACTCATTCTATTTCAGCCGGGCTTTTAAGACGATAAGTCTCTAACATACCTGTCATTTTGCTACTTTATTGATTTTCACTGCAAGTTTGTAACAAAAAAAAAGAGAAATACAAATACATTTGAAAACAGATTTTAAGTTTTCTTCCCTCCTTTCCCCAGGCAAAATGAGTAACTACCATGGCTTCAATCTTTCCTCACTCTTGTCAATATCCATTTTTGCTGCCCTTTAAAGTGCCTCTCTATGTTCAGAATGAACTGTGAAAAAAATAATTCTTGTCAATATCCATTTTTGCTGCCCTTTAAAGTGCCTATGTTCAGAATGAACTGTGAAAAAATAATGGAACATTACCCTATACTACTATTTTAAAACCAACTGTCATGCCCTAACGGGTTTGGCTCAGTGGATGGGTCCCGGGTTTGATTCCGGTCAGGGGCATGTGCCTTGGTTGTGGGCACATCCCCAGTGGGGAGTGTGCAGGAGGCGGCTGATCGATGTTTCTCTCTCATCGATGTTTCTGACTATCTATCCCTCTCCCTTCCTCTCTGTAAAAAAAAAAAAATAAATAAAATATTAAAAAAAAAACAACACCAATTGTCATTGGCCCTGGTAAAAAGCTAGTATCTTGTATATCCTGTGTACTATGTTAATTCAGTAAATTAACTTAGTTGAAGAGGAACAGAAGTAAAAGAAATGCCAGGCTTAACCCTTGTTTCTAACTCTACAGTGCCAGTAAGGAAAGGGTATATAACCTTGATCATCACTTTTAGTAGAATGCAAGAACAAAACTGAGGCATAGATTGCTACTCTAATTTACAGTCTTTGCAAAAATGAAAGCAGAATAGCTCTGAAATCCTATCTCCCAATGAAATACTACTCAAAGGAAAAAAGTCCAAAAGGGACCTGCTCTAAAGGCGACCAATAGTCCCAAGGTGGCTCCTGAAGAACTTTTATGACTGGAAAATCAAATTTGAATTATTGAATAATTTGAATATAATTACTTTTATAGTGGATAAGAATGCCAGAGTAAAAGTCACAAGATCTCGGTTCGCATGCTAGAATCTCGCTGGGTCTCTGGTTTGCCCATCCATATTATGGAGACAACCCCTACCCTCTAACTGACCAGCTGGGAAAAGTTAAATAAGATGCTACACACACAAGCCCTGGCCGGTTTGGCTCGGTGGATAGAGAATTGGCCTGCAGACTGAAGGGTCCCAGGTTCAATTCCGGTCAGGGGCACATGCCTGGGTTGCGGGCTTGATCCCCAGTGGGGGGCATGCAGGAGGCAGCCAGTCAATGATTCTCTCTCATCATTGATGTTTCTATCTCTCTTTCCCTCTTCCTTCCTCTCTGAAATCAATAAAAATATAATTTTTAAAAAAAGATGTTACACACACACAAAAGAACTTTGTAAAGTGTGATCTATATAAATGTAAAGTATATGCTATACAATATGTAAAAACAAACATTTCCTTCCCTATCACTCCCCTATACAAGTCAACTACCTTATTTCACATATAATAAAGGATTTTAATGCTATCAAAGTGAATGGTCCAAAAATCATATTAAAAGACACATATAAAATCGTTCTCTATTGGTTCTTGGAATAATACAAGAGAAGGATTCTACCCACACATCTTTTGGGTTTTACTTTACATTTTCTCTAAACTATTTTTAATAAACATTATTTGTAAGCAATTTTAAGAGAACTATACTATGGAAACTTTTTTTTCTCTCCAGGCCCATACAAGCTTTCACAGTTATTAGGTTCATATGTAAATACTGAGTGATAAGGAAAAAGAATGTCAGATTTATCTGTTTGATACAGACAATTCAAATGGTTTGAGAAATATGATGAAGTTGCAAGATTTCTTAGAAAACTATTTGAAAGAGTTGGTACTATATCCCTTTAAATATAGCATGATAAAGATTATTAAAACTATTAAATTATAACTTCTGTATATAAATGCATCATTTTTTGTTATAAATCATGTCACAAATGTCTAAGACACAAAACTATTCAATTTATCTTTCTTACAACTTTATATTAAAAAAAGTATAAAAACTTGGAACACATATCAGGGAATATTTGGTGCACTCTTTGGAGGACTTCTATAAAACAACAGTTTTGAAATGGAGGATATAGCTCCAGTTAATTTTTCTTGAGTCTTGGTTAAGTTTCTTAACCAAGAGATTATACATTTATCTTCTCATAGGAACTGAAGACTGAAGAAATGTTAAAATAGCAATGTTTTATCATCTTAAAAGGACTGGCAATTTCATTTCAACTATGTGGAAAGGTAAGAAAGTAATTTGGGTGCAAATATAATCTCAGAGATTAAAGATGAACAGTTTACAAGGACTCAGAATCAATGCTTATCCTAACTCTGATGCCCCTCCCACAACCCAGCCCACCCTAACCCCTGCCCCCACCCCCTTTTCACCTTTCTTAAGGCCTCTTGTAATGGAAGCAGAAGTTCACACACCAAACTCTAGCACCTTCCTACATAACCAACCCATTATTGAGTAGAACAATTATGACATCAGCACTATGTTAGCTAATTATTCCACCAAATAAATAAAATCCAATGATCTCCAATACTACCATGTCATTGAATTGATTACATACGGATAGCTGCTGTATTTTACTATCTTTAATTTGAATTCCCTCTGATATAAGCTTGATGTCTGGTAATGTGTGAAACAATTGTGGAAATGCATGTAGCATGTACACTTAACTGACTGCCATTTTAGACTGCCAAACCCATGCATCATGGGTACCAAAGAGATGGGAAAAGACTAACAAAGGGTCTGATATTTGTTTTCTCATTAAATGAGCCTGAGTAGTGCCTAGAAATTTCCCATTATAGGAGCATCAATGCTCTTTCTTACTATTTCCCTATAAATTATACGTGCTAGCCACTACTTTTCAACGCAGCATGCCATTAATCCTACTTGGGGCAGGTTAGGGAGGAGGGTAGGAAGGAGAAGTTCTCTTGTCGTTTCTAAGTCCCACAGAAAGCTAAGTTATTCAACACTTTTAAAAATAATAACTGTAACTACATAACAAAGTGAAGAACACTCTAATACTGCTTTTTTCTTAAACATATATAAGTTCTAAAAGAAAAGAAAATTCCTCACAGTATTAACTACTACTGACCATCAGGAAAGGAAAACCTATCTTAAAACAAAATCCTCAAAAAGAACTTGGTAATTAAAATTGTATATGTAAAATGTTACTAAAAAATTCAAACATAAGATCTTATCTGACATGTTAAAATACTCTATATTTTGCATACATATCGTTTAAAATTTATAGAGAACATGTGATCAATTACCTCATATTCTTTCCATGAGCCAAACTCAATGTATTCTCTACCATAAAATGCCAGAATGATCAAGTGGCCTAAAATATTAAAAGCAAGAAGAATAAGGTAAATATTAAAAATAAATTATTTAAAATCTAGATGCTGTTATTTATTTAGTTTATGAATAAATATTGTGATATAACAATTATTTTTTCATTATTTCTTAATTAGGTGACATACAATATTACATTAGTTTCAGGTATAAAACATAGAGATTAGACATTCATATAACTTATGAAGTGATCACCCCAATAAGTCCAGGAACTGATCTGATACTAAAACTGAATTATATTTAAGGTATTTTTTACATGACTATATTTTTAAAAGCTTCCTCCTTAGCCAAAAATGATATTGTTTTGATTTTACAGGGAAGGAAAGAGAACTTTCAAAGAATGAGCATACTATTCTAATAATCAAGAAAAATATGTTAGGACAAATAATACAGAGAACAATCCTAGAAAAATCTGTACCTTTAAATATTGATTTTTTTTGTTGTTAACCCTCACCAGAGGATATTTTTCCATTGATTTTTTTTTTAGAGAGAATGGATAGGAGGGGGAGAGACAGTGAGAGAGAAACATCCATGTGAGAGAGACACATTGATTAGTTGCCTCCCATTCGCACCCTGACCAGGGCCTGGGATGGAGCCTGCAACAGAGGTATGTGCCCTTGACCGGATCTGAATCAAACTCAGTACCCTTTAGTCTGTGGATCAACACTCTATCCACTGAGCCAAACCAACTAGAGAGAAAAAAACAACAACTGTACTTTTAAGTTGTAAAGATGAAAGACCAAACAATTCTGAGAATCAGCCTGCTAATTTCTTGTATACAGAGATGTAAAAGTGAAAATGGATTAGCAGCTGACACAACTTTACTCATTCCTTTTTAAAATAAATAAGATTTGGTTCTTAAAAATAAATAAGTAAAGATACATAAGCAGGTCACAAAAGTCAGGAAACTAATAAGACATGCATAATTATTCAGTTTCATGAAAATTTTTAAAAGAAGTCTTTGGTTCAGAAGAGAACAGGCAAGGCTATTTTAAACTAATGATTTTTATTGGCTGATAAAGTAAATTTAGGGTAACACTGCTATACAAACAGGAACTTAAGTGTATTTGTTTATACATGTTATATCTTTTTTTGCCCTAAATATGTCCCATAATATCAGAAATCAATTTAGTAGAGTATATCTGATCCTTTAGTCAATCATAAACAGCATCATAGCTGTCTGGCATGATTTAGTTTTATTTGTTTTTCTTTTTTCTTTAAAGGTAAAGATGACACTAAGCAACAGTTGCCATCAATCATTATGTTGGTCCATTAAACTTAGAGAAATAACAAAGCAAACAGGTACAGCTCAATATATATGAACAGGCAACAGTCTAAATACACATATTTGAGGTTACTTGAACAAGACAAGACAAAGATCACTAAAATAATCACAGGTGTTTGCTGCATACAGCAAAAATGCAATAATCTACTAGTTAACACACCAGAATTCTCAAAAAGAACTTGGTAATTTTAACCCTATTATCAAATGGTCCTGTTACTTTACTGTCATTATGAAATATTATATATTTTCTGACATGAGATATTATTATTGTACATATTTATTATACACTAAATGACTAAACAATACTTCAGAACAACTTTGAGCAAAATGACTATGAATTATACATACCTATTTCTAAGAAAATTCTACCTACCCCTTTAATTCTAATTCTTTTCTCCAACTTAAGCTCCCCTGTATTTAACTTTTTATGTGAATATCAAGTTAGAAAATTCAAGCTAATATACAGTTATCTGCATCTTCTACTACTCTCCAAACAAGTTACAATACCTTCTCTATGACTACATCCTTTACTACCTCATTCTGATACTAATAAAATTGCTCAAGATCTCTTTTCTTGATATCTTACAAGTTCCTTAGCCACCATACCAGTTCACTGATGAAACAAATTTGTCTTTGTCACTTATCACTTTAACCTTAAAATCCAATTCATTTCTTAAAGCCTGTTCTCATATATTATTAAGTTATTCATTTAAGAATCACAACTATGCTAAGTACCACACATACCGTACAAATATTAAATATACATGGTGCAAACGCTCAGGTAGCTCACACACTACCATGCCAATTCACAACAAGATGGTCTCTCCCTCAAAGCTCCACATTGGCCCCAGGAGAACTTATTTTCCTCATTTCTTCCTATATTCTACAATGATTTTTTTTCTCACATCTCTGGCACAGCTATTCAAAGTATCTTCATCTTGCCCTTTAACATTTATTGCATCACTGCAATGTGCTTGGCAATGTGCTATCAGTTGATTAGGATAAAATGGTAAATAAAACACAGTTATTTTGCATTCGGGTCCCACCTCATCTGCTCCCACATATTGTCCTAACTTCCTCAGTGGCTTTATCATTCTCCTGGAACCCAGTGATCTTTCACTTTTCCACCATCATTTTCTCATATTTCATAACTAATAGTAAACAAGTCCTGTTGAATTGGTACTCATGTCAGATGATCCATTTCAGCACCACCCTGAGACCTAGGCGAAAGGGGCCATTGCCCAGGGCCTGGCACTATAGAGAACCCACTTTGCCCCACTGGTCAGGTACTTCCTCATGCAGTGAAAAGTCTGCACAGCCCAGGGACATGCTCTCTGACTCCTCTGCAATCTACCTCAGCAGACTCCCAGGACCCTGAATTCCCATGCAGAGCCCTGAACTATCAATCCTAGGGAAGATGGAGATGGAGGCATTAAGAGTAGTCAAGAGATAGCTTATAAGGGGTGAGGCAAGGTTGCTTGTGGAGTGAGCATGTGGACTTGCCATGGCAAAGAAAGAGCTTTGGATACGGGGAAAGGGAGGTACACAGAGGAGTTGACAGAAGGCCATTTCCCTTTGCCACTACGTTCTACAACAGAACTGAAAAACCTGAGAATACTAAATGGTCATCCATCACATTTAAAGCTGTACTTGTCAAATTAGGAGAAAAACCATATCTTAACAGTTAGTTGATTTAAAACATTTATGTATGTAAAAATACCATGTTTCCATTTGTATCCTTTATATCCATTAGTGATTGGAATAGGCCTATTTGCAATGAAGGTTCCCCAGCTCCAATCTTTATTATAACTGCAATCTATCAAATAATGATGTAATAGTAGCAGAGTAGCAGTAGTAAAAGTAGCATTGATAATACCTCTCACTGAAGGTCCTAGCACAGTACCAAGCATTTAATCTATACTAAACTCTTTCATACCCCTTTTGTTACTTACAATCCCACTGGCTAGTTATGCACATCTTATCTATAAATGGAAAGAACAAGTGGCAAAAGAAGAATTCTGACCATGGTCTTTATGAACTAAAAGCCCAGGTTTGCCCTAGCCCATTTGGCTCAGTGGATAGAACATCGGTCTGTGGAACGAAGGGCCCCAAGTTCGATTCCAGTCAAGGGGACGTACCTCAGTTGCAGGATCCTCCCCAGCCCAGGGCCTGGCCAGGCACATGCAGGAGGCAACCAATCGATGTGTTTCCCTCATATCGATATTTCTGTCTTTCCCTCTCTCTTCCACTCTCTCTAAAAATCAATGGAAAAACACCCTCGGGTGAGGATTAAAATAAATTAATTAATTAATTACCCAGGTTCTTCATCCTATACTTCCTTTCAGATAACCTAGAGAGGTTTACCTGGCTTTACTTATTTATTTTTTTGAAAAAATTTTAAAATGTTTTTGCTGATTTTATTTTTAAAAATTTATCTTTATTGTGGAAAGTATTACAGATGTCCCCTTTTTCCCCCATTGACCATTTCTACCCAGCACCCGCCCTAGATCTACTCCCTGCCAATCTTTACAGATCTGCCAGATTAATCTCCTGAAAGCATCACTTTCATCTTCACACTTGATCCACTTTAAAAATATATGCTCTATCCAGTTAAATTTCAAATCCTTAGCCTGATTTTCTTTCCACTCCATCTGCTTCATTATTTCTCAACAAACTCTTCAAACTCTTCACACTAAAATCTACCTCTAACATGTGCTTAACCCCTTCCTCACAGCCTTATACACCACTCAAACAATCTTCAAGATCCACCTCATGTATTACACCTCCTCCATGAAGACTTCTCTAACTAACTCATGCCCAGAATCTTTTCGCCCCATTTTTTATTTACACGTAATACTGGTAGTTTCTAATCATTCAGCAAGTAATTAAGCTATGTACTTAGCATGGTGAGAACCACAAAGGATATGACATACCTTTTGACTTGAAATCACTTTATGGACTTAATCTGGTTGGAATGCAGTATAGGAGACTGGTAAAGTGGCTCTAAAGACAGAGCACTTGGCTGAAAATCTGCCTTGATCACATGTTACCATAGACTTGACAAACCCATTTAGAAATTAATTTTGAGAACCCCAAAGAACCTTTGTTAATGTGCATTATATCTAGTCATACACTGGTAAGTGTTTAACCGCCAGCTCTCCTTCCCCTACCAAAAAGCTAGATTTGTAGTTTCTCCTCATTTCCATGGTGTAAACAATCTCAACATGGCTAGTTTCAAGCTAGCATGTCACATCTAAATGCAGAGTTAAGAGGTGAGCAACATTGGCTCTCTTGAGTTGGTAACAATAGGATATAGTATATCACCAGTTATGTCTATCCATATTAATCACATCAGAAAATAAAATGCAGAAATTTAATATTAATTTTAAAATAAAACCAATGCATATAACATAAACATGTTTTTATGAAACATATCTAAATTTTTCCAAACAAAAGAGAGTTAATGAAAGGAGTGGCATTGTTTTACATTCTTACAAACTTCTCTAATGTCTTGCTTAAGAGGAAACAATTAGCTTCTCACATCTACTTCTGCACTCAAACTGCTATTTTGGTTTATGAAGAAAATGCAACCTCACAGACATTTAGTTGAAAAAGTTGGGACCTCCTGGAGCTGGTGACCTCAGGGGTCCTCCATTCACACTTTGAACAGCATTCATATACAGTATATAGTTTCCATAAAAGACTCTGATGTGAAAAGATGTTACCATTAGTGAGAGTTCGGACTAGTTTGGTACTTTTACTTAGTTTTTATTACCTAGCAATCATCTCAATATAAAGAATTCATAATTCAGACTGCACAGAAAAAAAAACGTTTATACGATTCATGTGTGTATTTACATACATATGTATATAAATGTATATGTAAACATACAATATTTCCCCAATTCAACGACCCAAAATACTAAGAATAGCAAGGGGAAAAAAGATAACTATACAGTAAAAACTTCATTTTTAGAAGGAAAAAATTTCTATGCAGAGAGATTATTTATGAAGTTAATGTATGAATCTTCACTGAGCTGGACATAATATTCAATTAAGTAAAAAAGGTACAATTATATTCTACATTTTTACAAGTGGACAATTTCACCATATGTACAAGATGATAAGTCAGCGTTACATATTCATTGATGTCAAGAAAAAACACCTTTATCAGAATCTATATATATAAAAGGCTAATATGCAAAGCATCCCCTCAGGAGTTCAACTGGGAAACCAGGAGTTCAATCGCTCGCTATGACGTGTGCTGACCCCCAGGGGCAGATCGGAACATGGTGGGTGATGAGCTGTGGTGGCAGAGCGCTGAGGGAGCAAGGGAAGGAGGCGGCAGGGAGGCAGGGAGGTGGAGAACCTGATCAGCCCTGATCACCCAGCTAGGCCTAGAGACCCTACCCGAACACGACTTTCGTGCACCGGGCCTCTGGTAGAATAATATTTTGTCTAACTCTGAAATTTAAAACTTCCCAAATTTAATGTTTTAGGCAATATTTAATTCATCAAAATTATATTATGGAACATTTTAACAATATAAGTACACAAGTATTAATCAAGAAAAAATAATTATTTTAAAACTTACAAAACTACTGGTAACAGACAGTGGTTTTACTGGAAAAACTGTATCTGTGTAACATTAAGGGCTAATTTCCCTTGGTTCTAATTTCACTGTGGTTTGGTATACTACTCACTGTTAAAATATCAAGGCGATGTTGAGCATGTTCTGTACCTCTTCGTTAAGCTCAGGTTGGCATTACCTTCTTCAAAGAACTGAAACAGGATAGCCATTGCTTAAACCAGTTTAATCCCACTAGCTACTTCAAACCGTTGTGTTTCAAATCACTTCTACTCTTTTGCAAATAATATTTCTCATTAAATTAAATGCCTTTATGGTTCCTTTAGCAACAACAGAATATATTAAAATTTAAACTATATTTTGTAAATCAATGGCAAGCATGTTGAACATTGTTTAGGGATAGGGCAAAAAGTACCAAACATAATCAGATTTTCATGGGACTCCACTGTTGACCTTACTTCTCAGCAGAAGCTACTGCTATTTTCAGTTATTTTAAAAAATATATATTTCTTTATTGATTTCAGAGAGGAAGGGGGAGGGAGAGATAGAAACATCAATGTTGAGAGAATCATTGATTGGCTGCCTTCTGCACGTCCCCAATGGGGATCAAGCCGCAACCTAGGCATGTGCCCTTGGCCGGAATCGAACCCGGGACCTCCCAGTCCGCAGGCCGACACTCTATCCACTGAGCCAAACCGGCTAGGGCTATTTTCAGTTATTTTATATCAACCATGTAAAGTGCTAACACAAAGCAGTTCACTCACTTCTGCTGTTAGACTTTCCATGGAAGAAAAATGTGGAGAGAGACTAAATGTTTAAATAATACAAGACTCACTGTACATATTTACTAAAATAAATAAATTGGCCCTATTCTTTAAATTCTACTTTTTGTTCAGAGTAATAAGTATTTCATCTGTTTAGTGCATATTTTTCCTATTGATTATTGATCTTGCAATCTTTAAAAAAAAAATCCTGCTCCAAGATTTGAACCTGTGAAGAGGGGTTACTGATAAAAGTTTACTCAAAAGAATTCCTACACTGACCAATACTGAAAATGACTTAACAAAATATATAGTCCTTAATATCCCTCTTTGAAAACAATATTGTTCCTAATTATATCCAGTTCCATGTTACCATGTTCAGCTGCCATCCTGTCCTGTGAAACCCTCCTTACATCCTATCACAAGGAGTAAACTAGAAAGATGATAATGACAATATCCGTTACCAGTTTGAGTGCTAACTCTAGATTGCCATTCTGGCCCATTCTGTTATATATATAATTTTACCTTTCACTTTTTCATTTTATAACCAAACTGAATAGGTAATATCCCCATATTTACATAAAACACCTGAGCTCAAAGTAGTATGCAATTAGTTTAAGGATAACTAGCTATCAAATGACAAAGCCAGAATTTTAACTCAGATTTTATTCGAAAGACTAGGACTCACATCTTCTTCTAACCAATTTGCGAGCTGACAGAACTCATGCTATCAGATATTATTTTTTAAGCTAAACACCTAAGTAATCATGAATATTTCTCTACATGGAATTAGCATGAGTGTCTCACATAGCACAGCTTGGGCCGTTGTGGAAATTTCACAGTACCACCCAAGTACTATGACAGACTTCTATTAATATTGTGACAGTCCTAAAAAAAATCTATATTCACAATTAGTTGAGGGAAATAATTTTCCTACAAATCTGTTTCATACTGAACCTGGGTTTGTGTCTTCAAGCATGAGCTGTGATTTCATAGTGTGGACTACAGTGCATATCCATGCCTCATGACATAGGAGACAGGGACAAGGTCATGAAATTTTACACTGTGTAGCAGGTCAGGCTACTTAACGGCTAAACTACAATTCAGAATAATTGATTGGCAGGACTGTTCTATAAAGTGCTCTGCAGTCACTATGTAAAATATACATGACATAGAGTAAGCAACAGTAAAACTTCAGTAATATCATTAAAGGCTAGTAACAAGAGTCACATAATAAATTTTTCTCTAGGAAAAGCAGATAATTCAATGTGGTGCAACTGATACCTAAATTTAAGTATTAAACTCGCTGTGGCTCTACTGGATTATTAAGAAAAAACTGCAAATATTTCAAAAATCTATAATCTAGTCCTAAAACTTCTTAAAGTTTTAGTGCTGCCTTGTAAAAATATTTACAGTAAATTAGGATAACAACTTATCAGACAGCCACAGAAAGCTTCGCTATGGTGCCCTACAGATCACCGGATCTTTGACACCTTCTTAAAAGATCCTCTCTAATAGGAAGCTAGTATAATATTAGGTGGGTGTATTAACGTATCCCAATGGGAAAATGCAACTGTAGGTAACTGTTATAGAAATGCAAAACAGAATGCCTCTTAATCACTAATAAACATCTCTATCTAAAGCAAATTTATTGTTTAATAAAAGTTTACGGTATACCATTTAGTTGTTTCACGCCATGCACTTGCTTAAAGAGGTTGATTTTACCTTTAGCTAAAGCTGTGTATTTTCTAATCTGTTTAGGGCAGCTGTCAAGTAATCAGAGTAAGCAGTGTCATTTTAATAAGGACGTCTTTTAATAAAATATAATAAGTCACAAATACCTAATTTCTGCTCTTTACTGTAATTGCCACTCTTCACTGTAACTGCTACTTTAACAATCTTTTCCAAATGCTGCACAAAAGATGAACAAATCAAGGGTATTAGCATGTGTGTATATTTACAGCTTACTGCTGTCAAAGGCTGTGTAGTTCCACTCCCTACTCCAGCAGCTATATGAGGTCTGTTTCTTTTGATAGAGGCCTCCTGGTTTAGGTTGTGAATGTATCTGAATGAATCTCCTTTTCATGGCTATGTGGCAAACACATACTAAAAAGTATACAACAGAAATGTTGGCAAAGTTCTAGCACAATATTACTCCTTTAGGAATATCACTGACACTTTGTCACAGTGAAAGACAGTACATTTTACTACTTTATTCTTCCACAATATTACTCCTTTAGGAATATCACTGACACTTTGACTGTCACAGTGAAAGACTGTACATTTTACTACTTTATTCTTTCTTTTTCAATAACTTATCTGCTAAATTAGTTATTAGTTCATAATTTCAAAAAACATTGCTTATATATAGTTCATGTAGCCTATTTTCTTAAATTTTAAAAGTTTATTATAACTATTAGTTTTACATATACATCCACTTAAATAATGTACATAAAACAAAAGTTGCTGCAATATTAAAATAAATGAAGGATCCCAATAACAGAGAAAGCAAACTATTACAATTTTTATTTTTAAAAAGCACATTCATTATGATTATTTTGCTACAGTTCAATTTTAAGTTTATGATGTTTTTTCTAAAATTCCCTGAAAACTTCTTTATATGATAACCTTTTACCTTTTTTATTTGTTTTATTTAAAGTACACTATTTTTTAACCAGTATATTTTTAAATTTTGGTAGTTTATTGCTATTTTAATATCAGAAGTCTGGTGCACAAACAGTACTGGGTTTATAAAAAGTTTGCCCATTTTTGAAATGCTAAGCTTTCCCAATTCAAACTAACTTACTGTGAAAAGAAAACCATGACAACTGTTTGTACCTCTTGCTTTATTATTACATCCGGCCTGGTCACTCTTAGAAATTCAATCTATTATGGTTGCTAGGAGTCTGTTGCTGTGCAACCTAGAAGGGTATGCTGTGCTTTCAGGCTAAGGAGTGCTAATAAACCTGTAGGCTTCCTTCTATGGGTCTGACCAGTGTGTTTAAAGGGCTTAATACTTTTCAAGAGTGATTGGAGACACATCCTATTAAAAACAAGTCACACTGAGAGATTTCTAACAAAGGGACAAAATGCTAAACATACACAAATATTCAAAATGTATCCTCAGAATCCCTAATTTGGTAAAACAAACAAAGAACAGATTATGATCTATATTTCAATTATACCACCTACCATTCCCAAGTTTTTATTTCCATATTGACCTATAAAAGGTTATAATGGATATAAATGAACTCAGAATGTTTTAGGGGGGGAAAGCAGTTAGTAACTTCAATTTTATAAACTTATAAAAATTCCAAAATTAGAAAAATAAATTTAACCTAGGAATCTAGGAGTCATGAATTTTGCAGAACTAAAAGGCATCCCCCCCAATACACCAATACACACACACACACACACACACACACACACACACACACACATCCTTGAAAAGCTGAAATTCTAAATTTCATTTTATTATAAAAAAGATGACTTTTTTCATCCTTTATATTAATTCTAAAATATATTCTATCCTATCATATGCATATTCTCCATAACTTTAAAAATTAACACTCAATAACTTACTCACAAAACTTCATTACAACTAGATAGCACTGAACGTAAATAAAAAGAGAAAGATAGTAGAGGCTATCAATAAAATGCTGATAAACAAATTGTGTGAAACAGAACTTTAAAAGTGGGCAGAGGATACGAGAGGACCTCTACGTTCCTTAAAAAAAGAAATTATATTGACTTTTATTTCTTTATGTATGGTTAAGTCTTTCTCATAAAGTATTTGAAGACAAAGATGATGAAATTGGTCTACCATAAAATACCAAAGGTCATGCAGATAAATAAAAATATGTGATTTTACAATAATCATCAGTCTTTTTTATTTTTACTTTTATGAATTTATCTGCGCCAAACTGAGGACATATGCCAGGGAGCAAGATTTCAAATGCTCCTCAATAATCACTTTATGAAACTTTATCCATATTTTCCAAGGATGTTTTGATACACTAATTCTCTCTATGTATTTTACTAATACTGCCTGCAGCTTTAGAAAGTTAAAAATAAGTTTTTGTAAATGCCAGGCAAGATTTTTTCTTTATTCATGGAAACAGTTAGCCCTTCTATCTCTGAGCTGGTCGTACTTTCTAAAATAACCTGTCAACTACACTACCTCTTTCTTTTTTAAAGAGTCACGTATATCTGTCCTTCAAAGGTTGTTTTATTTTTTCTTCTCATTGCACACTATGGGAAACAGAGTAAAGGAAATTAACTATTTCTTTAAAAGTACCAAAAAACAACAAACAGAAGAATGAAGAATAACTATCCAAAAAAGGCAAAAAATCCAATAATAAAGGTGCAGGCTGAGAGGTGCAAAGGAACCATCTGACCAAAGACTGAGACTGAGGCAGGAAGAGAACTGGTTGGCTAAGAAGGTTTAAAACTCAAACAGCCTATGCCAAGCAATAACAAGCAGAACAGACCAGAGCAAACTGGAGAAAAGGGGCAGAAAGGATGACAGAGACAAGAATGTGTTAGAGAATAACTGAAAGAAAATTCGCAGAAAGAAACATGATTCATTTTACAAATGAGGGGGAAAATATGAGATTTTTATATTCAATACTTATATTTTGAATCATCCTTATTTCTTAAGAAGGCATACAACAATTCAAAAAATGTCTTAAAAGATGTAGTGATATACATACCATTTATGATGTAAAACCAAGTAAGCAGTAACTTGAAGACTCAATTTGACAATGAAATAATTTGATTACTTTCCAATTCTCATCTAGGATTAAGGAAAATTTAACTTAAGTCTATAGGTACAGGATGTAATATATGAAAATATCTTTTAAAGCAATGAAAACTGATTTTTCCCAAACAAGAACAAAACATTAAGACACACACTACACACACACACACACACACACAGTAGTCAAAAAAGTTATATAAAGTCAGATTCTAAATATACCATTCACAGAAGTGTGTTAGGCAAATCTGTTAACTTTTAAAGCAGTTATTTAATAATTGGTCAATTACTAGTCAAGTGTAGTAAATAATGCTGAAGACTCTGCTCTGAAAGTTCTAAACTGGCTACATTAATATTTAGTCTCCTGTCAGGCACTATTAATTAAAGGCAATGGGGCAAAAAAAAAGGAATAAGACTTTGTAATGGAAATGGAATCCATAGTAGAAGTGTTGAGGGAAAGAGCCTTCTGGTTAGGAAGCTGCAACAATTATACAGTGTGGCATACTGAGAATAACATATTCATTCATAGAATTAAGTCTCTTTTACTGCACATTCCAGTTTTCTTGGATTTGCAACATCCTATCATATTTGATTCACTTCCAAATACCGAATTTCAAATTCAAAAAATCAAATTTCCTCAATAAATGCTGAACAGGAACTGAATTGTTTTATTTTTAATTTCATAAATTTTTATCAAGAATTGTAGGTTCTTTGATAATTCACATTATAAGGGTTGGTAACAAATGAAGGTTAGAATTCTGTTTTAGTAGTCCCATCTTACTAATTATAAAGAGAAATCATTATGGGAGCCATTAATATAACATAATTTCTCCTTTCTGCTGAAAGAATATTTGCCCAAATACTTTTCAAATTATTTCTATAATTTGTTTAGCTACAGTCAAAAGGATATTGAATGTACAAAGAAAGAGGTTTGTGTGTGTTTTCAGTATTAGACTTTATATAATATAAACAACTGATTAGAAGAGTAATATCAATTAAAAACATATTTAAAAACTTCTTAAAACCCATTTTCACTTTTTAAGTACTACCATTCACTTTTATATATTTAAAAACTTGAAAAAAGGTATTAGATCAATTGATTTTTTAAAATGTATAACTGAAGATACTGGAAAAGGCATCTTCAAGTGTTTTCTATGAATATAAGGGAAAATTTCCTTGTATCTCATTATAAATGCCAATAACCTCAAAGATATATATTTCACTTTTTTTGTGAAAGCAAATACATAAAAAATTTTTAGAAAACATAAAAGAAATAAACCATATTAGTACAGAGGTAAATGTTACTTTCTCGGAGTGCACTTAGAAAAATGTCTTTGTGGAATCTGTATTTAATTTAGAAGATTCTATTTAATTCCAACTCAAAATCTGAGACTAGAAATATTAAAGTTCACAATTCAGATTTTTAAATGATATTTGTCTGGAAACTAACCTTTATTCTTTTTAAGATTTTTTTTTCATCCATCCCTCCATCCACGGAGGAGGAGACAAAACATGGCAAAGAGGAGCAAGAGTGGCATCGGAGTGCTGAGCCTGACTCAGCTATTGTGTCTCTTTCCAGAGGTAAAAAGTGAAGGGAGTAACAAGGGGTAGGTGGGGAGATAAGGGGTATAGCTCAAACAAAATTAACCATGAGTTGTTAACTATTAAAGAAGAGTGATGGATACATGGGAATTCATTTCATTGTTTCATCATACTGTTCTATTTTTACTTTAAAAAGTTAGGGGGAAAAAGTAAAGAGTAGATTTGCTCTCCTTAAGTCTTTTATAGCTCACACATTTTCTCATAAACACAGTGGTGGTACAAACAAGTGGTGATACTAAATTAGACTTCTGTCATTTTTAATTTATTTATATTTTTAACTGGCAGAAATACTATTTTCTCGAGTTCAATAAACTCTGGCCTACAGGTTGTTAAAATGTGGGCACAACTGACTCACTTCAGACACAAATACCTGGGCACATTTGCAAATATAATCATTTAACCAGCCTTTAATGATGGAAACCAGGATTAGAACTAAATACTTCTTATACATAATTATATAAGTTCAGAGAAAGGGATTTTTTTTTTTGTTTAAGGTTCCACAACAATTTCTACTTCCTTAAATATGTTAAAAACACACATTATATTATATATTTTTACCATTTTTTGAAGTATTACAATATAGTACAATAGCCTCAAATACTGCAAAACTGTATATTTCATAATGGATGACAGGCACATATGCTTAATATTTGACACTGAACTGAAATTAGAAAATATGATTTTGACATTAGTACACTGAAAACCTCATTCTAAAAATATCAGCATGACAATCTATTTGTCAAAATAACAGAATTCAATCTGCCTCCATTAGTAACTTTTACTTATCTAAATAACCTCTCATTTTTGTCATTTTGCATACACAAGATTTTAAATTCAGTTCATAAATCCATGATTACTGATGACTAGACAATGACAGATAACTATGCTACATAAACAATAACATGCTAGTTTCACATTTTCTAAGACACTGCAGAGCATTTTGATCACAGAAGCCATCGTATACAGATACTTTCTCTAGTTTAAATTAGCCATATGAGCAAACTGAGGGTATAACGCAGGGGTCCTCAAACTATGGCCCGCGGGCCACATGCAAATACAAATATTGTATTTGTTCCCGTTTTGTTTTTTTACTTCAAAATAAGATATGTGCAGTGTGCATAGGAATTTGTTCATAGTTTTTTTTTTAAACTATAGTCCGGCCCTCCAACGGTCTGAGGGACAGTGAACTGACCCCCTGTTTAAAAAGTTTGAGGACCCCTGGACTATAACCAATCAAATTACCAGTCAGCTCATTCTAATTTCAATTTGCCTGTATTAATAGTGATTTTACTTTCAATAGTTCATATTGCAATTTTTTAGGATCTATTCTTGTGATAGTTCCAGATGTTTCAGCACAACCTCCAACTTGGAAATAAGTAGGGTGGACTGAAAACCTTAACCTTTCCTACCATCTCAAAAGAAAAACTAAAAGTAGGTTTTGAGTCTCTTAATCTGCTTTTTTCCTTATAGAAAAACCATAGTGAGTGTTGTTGTTTTTTCATCAATATACACCTCAAAATGACATAAAATGAAAAGGCTGTACATTCAGAGAAAGGAGTACAAGAATGACAGAAGGCAACAAAGAGTCAGGGGGAAAAAAAGTACTGTAAGGATAGATGTAAACAATTAGGACTCTTTAGTATAAAAGGAAGGCTAGCATCGACCAAGGTTATCATCTGAGGCCTGGTGCATGAATTTGTGTACCAGTGGGGTCCCTCGGCCTGGCCTGCGGGATTGGGCTAAAACCAGCTCTCTGACAATCCCCAAGGGGTCCCGGATTACAAGAGGGTGCAGGCCAAGCCGAGGGACCCAACTGGTGCATGATTGGGGCCAGGGAGGGACAACGGGAGGGCTCCAGGGTGTGTCCAGCCCGTCTTGCCCAGTTCTGATCGGCCAGAACCCAGCAGCAAGCTAACCTACCGGTCAGAGCATCTGCCCCCTGGTGGTCAGTGTGTGTCATAGCTACCGGCTGGTTGTTGGGTCATAACGGTTGTTTAGGATTTTATATATATAGATGTTGCTGGGTGTGCAAATGTATCCTTTCTGGGCAATCTCACAGAAAAGGACTTGTCTTGGGACTTTAGCATATTAGGCTTTTATTATTTAGGATAAAGTTACAATGGAAGAAATACACAACTTACCTCTGTCACCTTTGTTCAAATGTCATCTCCGTAAAATCTTCCTAATCATCATACTTAACATTGCAACCTCTCCACCCTCATCACCTATCCTCTCTAGTCAACTTTTTTTTTTATCCTCATCCAAGGAGTGAGGATATTTTTTCCCCATTTTTAGAGAGAGTGGAAAGGAGGAAGGAAGGAGTAGAGAGAAAGAGAGACAGAGAAATAAAGAGAGAAATAGGAACATCAATGTGACAGACACACATGGGTTGGTTGCCTTCCATGCACCCCAACTGGGGGTGGGGTTTGGACATGCAACCCACATACTTGCCCTTGAGCAGGAACTGAACCCATGACCCTCTGGTTCACAGACCAATGGTCTGCAGTGTTTCTCAACCTTCCTAATGCTGCGACCCTTTAATACAGTTCCTCATGTTGTGGTGACCCCAACCATAAAATTATTTTCGTTGCTACTTCATAACTCTAATTTTGCTACTATTATGAATCGTAATGTAAATATCTGATATGCAGGATGTATTTTCATTGTTCGCAACCCACAGGTTGAGAACCGCTGCTAGACACTGAGCCATGCTGGCCAGGGCTCTAGATCCCTCTTTTTTAAAAATTTTCTCCATATCATTTACAACTATTATAATACTCATTTATCTTCTCTCTCCATCATCCTCAATTGTTTGAATATAAGATTCTCAAGGGCAGAGATCTGATAAGTTTTCTTCAGTGCTGTATTCTCCATAGAATTTCATTGCTTGGCCCATATTGTATGTGTCAATATTTGATCAATAAATGAATGGATGAATAAAAAAGTGAAAATGAGCATGTACACCCAAACTGACTCTAGAAACTGACTCAGGAAAGAGGTTAATATGACTTCACAACTGGTAGTAAACTTACCAAACTAATCACCTCAAGAGATGGTACAGAATAAAAATACCCTGATTAAAAATAGCCCTGGACAGATTTATGAAAGCCAGATCAATATTAAAAAGAGTTTTTTAAGGAGAAAGTCTCTGTAGTAGACATCAAAGCAGATAACCCTACCTTTCCACAGTGCAACCCTTAATGGATATCACAAATGCAACCACAGATCTGACTACTGTAATAATTCCATTCTAATACCACCAGTTGCCTTGGTATAAGCTTGGAACTCAGGTCCTGATTCTGTACTTTTGACATCCCAATAGGACAGTAAAGTTAGGTAGCAAAAGATGAAACTCAGCAAGTCTGGAGTATTCAAAATACCCTCCCCATGCCCCCCACTCAAAAGCATAGTTATCATAATGCCTCCCAGGTCTCTCCCCTACTAAGCAGCATTAGGAATACCCACACCCTGCCACAAGCAGAAAGCAGGAAGGAGATAATAGATCCTAAAAGGCACTCCCCAACTTCTGAAACTATTAGTCTTAACAGACACTAAAAAAAATCTCAGGCAAGTTTAGAATTTCATACATATACATATACATATTCATATACATACATATATATATACAAAATTCATATATACATAGAGTTAGATAACAAAATCATTTGAAAAGATAAATGGAAATGAGACCTTGATCTAGTGTCTACTAGCTGATGCCTTTTTAAAGAAATATCCAAAATTCATGAATTCATGCCATTAAATCCATTTTAAAAAACAGGAAGTAAATAAACCCATTTGGACTAATAGAACTGCATTGCTCTAAAGGTCAGTATAAAATCAGGACTAGACAAAATTATAAAACGGTTAAATGTGTATTCTATAATTTGATTAGAGATAAACAAGCTGAGGCTTCATAATTATTCACTGATTGCTTCTACTAGAAAAGGACACTGGGTTTTGTGCTGAGTTCCAAAACCTCAGGAAGCTTACAAAAAAATTTAGAAAGATCAAACATTTACAAACAAATATCTAAATCACATTTTCCAATTAGTATCAGGGTTAATAAAAATTTCATTAGAAGTGAACTTATTCAAGTTAAGAACCACTCTATTTAACTTTAGCAAAGATGAATTCGAGCAGTGTGGCCCTAGCCAGATAACTCAGTTTGAGCACTGTTCAGATATGCCAACGTTGAGGGTTCAATACCCAATCAGGGCACATACAAGAATCAACCAGTGAGCCCTGGCTGGTGTGGATCAGTTGCACTGAGAGGTCACTGGTTTGATTCTGGATCAGGACAGTAATGGAAACTGCCATTTACATGTTAGATGTAGTGCTGCTGTTTGCCTTTGTCATCTAATGTGATCTCTGAAACCATCTTTCAAGGTATATTTTAGTAACCATAACCATATCTCACAGAGTTTAAGTAATCTGCCTAAAGTTAAACTACTAATCAGTAGCAGAGCTAGAATTCAAACCCAGAGCTGTTCATTCCAAAGTTATTGCTCTTAAACAGTGATTTTCAACCAGTATGACACAAGAATTTTAAAAACATTCAATACCTGACTATTTAGTCAGGGGTACTACTCACCTCTTTTCCCTTAAATTGTCAAATAAAAAAATGACAATAGCCAACACAATGGCCGTCCAGTGTGAATCAAAATTAGACCTATATTTTTGTCAGATCAGCAAAAAAAAATATGACAAGTTCAGTTGTCATATATTTTTTGCTATGCCACAGAATTTTTTTTTTAAATTTATCAGAGAGAGAGAGGAAGAGAAAGGAAGAGAGATAGAAACATTTATGAAAGAGAAATATCCATCTGCTGCCTTCTGTGCGCCCCCTACTGGGATTGAGCCTGACACCAGGCCTGTGCCTGGACCTGGAATCAAATCTGTTACTACCTGGTGCATGAGATGATGCGCAACCACTGAGCCACACCAGCCAGGCCAGAATTTTAGTCATTAGTTTATGTGTGCCATGAGATGGAAAAGGTTGAAAATCACTGCTCTTAACCAATTGCCTAACACCATAAGCCAGGCTGGCAAAAAAAAAAAGTTACAGAGTGGTGAAATATATATTTCAAAATGTACAGTAGTTTCTAAGCTCCCTAAGCGCACAGCACAATGGAAGTTTTGTGGCATCTGTAAATATTTCTTAAATGATTCTGATGAGTAGACAATGAAGATTCCTGAAAGATTCTCACCCAAAGAAACATAAAACTTTGGGCTATTTGAAAACATCCAAAGTATCTTCTTTTTAGAAGATTCCAAGAATCCCTATTTAGACATAGTTTAAGTAAAAATTTATCCAGATTATAAATTCATAAGATATTAAAAACACATTCCATGTTTTAGATTCTTCCTCTTTATATCCAAGAAATACAGCAGTCTAGTACTTATTTATGCTGGGAACTGAATCTCTATATTCAAATCTCAGTTTAAAAGTTCCAAGTATTTAGCACTCTCTTTTCAACTGAATTACACTCTTAATATATGTATTTTCCATTCTGTTTTACAGGCCAGTAGGTATGTTGGCAAATCAGGAGTATAGTTAAGTCTAAAAGTAAATGATTTAAATTCTGCCTCCCCCCTCAGAAAAAAACCCTTCCCTTCAATTAACAGAAAGCAAAATCAATTTAATGCATTGTATTCTAAGCCTCTCTTAATTCAGATGCAACGGCAGCATGAAACATTAGAAATATCATAAAGAATGAGAAACTTCTAGGCAAAAATGCAAGAACTAACTAATATTTCATCAGACTTTTGTTTATCATAGCTCCTTTTTTTTATTGAAGGCAAAGATAAATCCAAAGGGAATGGTTTTACAAGAAAGGTTGGTCTGTGGGGATTTACCTTGTTAAGAACAAATGACAAATGGTTTTCCCCTATAGGAAACACTCCTGTTTCATATAAGTGCATCCTTTTAGATTTGGTACCACAAATGAGGCTGGTAAGAGCATCAAGTTACTGCTAGAAAGTTCAGTTGTCATTTTCTTGGTCACTCTTAGCAGTTTCAAATAATCAACAGAGCTAGTGCTCAAACTGTGCATTTCATCACAAAACAGGATACCAAAACTAAGTTCAATCCTGACCTTGTAGATTTACTTCCAATTCTAACACACACACACACACCCCATGTTGGCAATTACTATTCTGCCACCATCTCATACTATTATTTAGTAAACAACATATCCTTCCAAGAATTCAGATTAAGAAGTCACATAATAGCATGACTGCTGGTATTGCTTCTGGTTGCTATGGAATAAAGGGCAATCCCTTCACATTCTCATTCTGTTGGTTCTCACTAAGAGTGCTGCAACACCTTTAAGCCCAGCCGGGCAAGTCTCAGCTTGTACCACAGATATAAACTGCCATTATTTTACTTTTGTTCCACAAGAGAGTGACCTACAGGAACAAACGTTTCAATTATTTAAAATTAATAATGCAATAGTTTACAACAACCTTTAGAATGGTTAGACTCAACCTTACCCTCATCACAAAAGCAGAGGTGCATGCCAGGTCTGAGAATTATTTCTGCCAACACATTATGACATAAATCACTAATACCTGACAGAGGAAAATAAAATGATAGTGATAAAAAATATAATATTTTCTTTTTTAAAAGATCTAGCAAATATGGTATTTTCCTTTAATATAAAGGCTGTTGATGACGTGTAAAAATACTTAAAATTTTATTCCTATTCTAAAATAGAGCAATTAAATACTGATTTGTATACCAAAGTATAGTTGGAGATAATAAAAAATAAATATATATATTCAGAATGCAGAATTATAAAACTGTAATGTGCTTTTTCTAGAAAAAAATGAGTTCAAACTTGTAGGTAAACAAGTATTCTGAGTACTGAAGGCAGCACATTTGAGTTGTTTGCTTTTTAAAAAAAGTTTTGCACTAGCAATGATATAACAGGAGAATGCTGGGAGAGAAGTGTGGAATCTGGGGTCCAACAGCCCCAGCTACGACAAATGTTATGTCACTGTGCAAGTCACTTCACCTCCGTTTTCTTATATTTAAAATAAGTGGGGGACAGGGTGGTGGGTTGAATTAGATAACTTTCAAAGTATTTTCCAACTTAAAAATTCTGATTCTAAAATAAAACATCCTAATTATGTCTCTACTGGAATCCTACAAAATTGTGTCATTGGAAAGCACGGTTAACTCTGGTGACAGACTTTTTCACCTTTCTAATCTCTAGCACCCTGGCTATCCCTATTAGTTGCTGTGCAGAGCCAGAAGAGAAAGGCTGAAGTTGTGCCCCTGACAGTCATCATAAGGGTTTGCAGTTCCAGCTCCAGACCCAAAAGCTTAGCTGCTATGCAAACAAGTCAAGTTCAAAAACACAAGTCAGTTCTTGGATAAAGCTTTCCTTTACATGGTGTTCTTCCAAATCAGAACATTAAGTTGTTTGCTATTAGGGAGTTACTCCAATGTAGAATAAGAAGACCAATATTATTACCATATTAGAAATGGCTTTTTAAAATTATACATGTGACATAAATGCAGTGGAAGTCAAATTTTAAAAAAACTCTTCAACATCAGAATAAAACCACCATTGCTTTAATTCAACGATTTTCAACTGGTGTGCCCCAAGAATTTTTAAAACATGCAATACCTGACTATTTATTTAGGAGCAATGACCTCTTTTGCCTTAGACTGCCCCAAGAATTTTTAAAACATGCAATACCTGACTATGCAATGACCTCTTTTGCCTTAGATTGTCAGATAAAACAATGACAAGAGCCAACACAACAAGAGCTATCTGGTGTGAATGAATCAAAACTATACCTTCTTTTGGTCAAATCGGCAAAAAATATATTTGTGTGTGCCGCAGAATTTTAGTAATTAGTTTATGTATGCTGTTATATGGAAAAGATTGAAAAATCACTGCTTTACTTGATGCTATCTTGAATGTCATATAATAAAAAGCCAAATAACACTTTGACTCTACATAGGTATTGAAAAGCACAGAAAAAATATTACAAACAAATTGGTATTAACATTAAATTCATACTTTTTTTGAAATTAATAAAGTATCCTATAAATATTTCTGAAATTAACATGTATATCATATGATCCTTTGTTTTGCAGGGTTACGTTTATATTTTGTTCAATCATTGTTTGGTTGATTAAGCTTTACACTGGTATTTTTCTGTATACATTACATCTACCTGCTTTTGGAAACCTTGACTATATGACAATCTAATATGCAGGATCACTTAAATTAGATGTTTCCTAATGGCAGAAAGAATTAAATATAACCCTTTGAGAAAAGAAATCACAGTTTAGTCATATAATAAGATCAAATTAGTAGTGTATCACTTTGGTTATTTTATATCACTTTATTATTTTGTCTGACTAGTTAATCTATAATAGAAGTATTTTTAAAGAATGCCACAATATTTCAAGTTATACATATTTCTCTGAAACCTTTTGGATCAGAAAAAAGTTTAGCACTTAAAGTTACATAACTGAAAAATGCAGGCCTTATTTAATGTATTTACTTCTTCATGCCTAAATCATTTAATTAGATTCAAACAACAAGAAAACATCAGCTTTTAAATAAAGAGATTTAGGTCAGTATTTTGTGTTGTTTATTAAAGTGACATTAATCATTACTTATTAGATCATTACAGAGTAATTTCCAATATGAATGGATTTTTTTCCCTATAGACTAACTTTGGAAAATAAACTTCTTTCATAAAAACTAAGAAAACTTCTTCATTCCCTGAAGTTGGTGAATCAGAAAATATTAAACTGCTTTGAATGGTGTTATATGTTATCACTACATGAGCTCTTAGTAATGAATGTCACTTCCTTTACTCTCTTCTATTATGTCCCAGTAACTGAGTAACTAACTTTGAAGGGAATATTCCAGAAGATAGTTGGTTCTCTTCACTTACAAAATGGCTCTTACCAGTTTACCCAAATCTACCCACAGGCAAATTAAAAGAATGACATACAAAAGATTAGCATCATTTCAACTCTGAGAGGTATATCTCAGTTGTTTTCCTGTGCCCTGCAAACACGGGCTGCTGTCCTTGAGCTTGCTCCCATTTTAATGATAGGTCAGATTTCAAGTAGAAGAACCTAGAGTTACTAAACAAAAGACTCTACCAACAACTGAGAACAAACTTCCTGATTTAAATAAATGCTGTGCTGAGAAGAAACAACATGACCAGTCACACTTAAATATTGCGTCTTAAAAATAATGTAAGCATTGTTTCAAGTCCACATTGAGTCTGTTCTTAAAATTCGATTAACACTGTTTCAGAGTAACATAGGATAAAAGATTCAAGTTTATTTCAATAAACAAATACCTCAAATTATATAGACCTAAGAATAGAAGGTACTAATTGTTAAATGTGTGATGAGCACATGGGGATTCATTATGCTATTCTCTCTATGTCAGTGTAAGTTATAAAAGTTCCAAAATAAGGCAGTTTTAAGAATATGTACATTTATGGTACAGTTTTGCGGTATACATTGGCTTCCCAAATGTAAACTGCTTTAGATATCAGATATATTAATCAGATATCTCAAGTGAAAATATTAATTATGTATATTTTGTATACTAACATTATATTGTATAGCTTTGTAATGATAAAATAATTACAAGAAAACTCTGATGTAATATCTCAATCTAATACTCTTCTAAACACAACATTAATAGTGAAGCTCCATATAATAATAGTCAAAGGTTCCAGAGATTTATTATACTTGCAACAAATATAAAAACAAATGGTGCCCATAAAGAAACTTAAGTACAATCTATTCCTCAGCTATTAGTTAATATCTCAGTAAGGCAAGAAAAAAAAAAGACTGTTCTTCCAACTAATTAGTTCACCATTTATACTTTCACTTATCCATCTTAACTTATTTTTATCTTAATTTCTAAACTCTCCACTAATTTCATCTAACTACATTTTCAATATCTCTTTCTACCCTTCTTTTTTTTATATTTATTGATTCACAAATATCATGTCTGTCATTTTGTAGTCTTCTAAAGTCCACACATAGTTGGGAATATGTATTTCGTATCCAGTACCTCATTTCTCTTCCTTTTCAAAATGCTCCTTAAAATTCAATTTAAAAAAATCACAATCACTTCAGGATTTCTAAATTAAACAAAGTAGTATTGTCACTGAAGACACATTGATATAAATCTTTTAATTCTCTTTCAAAAGTAAATGCCAAAGGACAATGATGTAAAACTATAAGCTTATAGACTAATAAATCCAATTATCTCTTAGGCCTCTGCTAGAATGTTTTTGAATCAAATATTAGAAATAATGTTATCAACAGTATTTGTGGTAATATGCTGAATATGGCAAACTGGGTTTCTAATACATATAGCCTCTAAAATGAAATTTTCACTCTAAATTGTACTTAATCATTGTTCATACTCTAGTTTATCCAACTATGTTCCTGCCCAGATTTACCCTAATTCTTACCCAATTCCTTCAGATTAAGTAAGGTAGCTATTCTGGGTATGGCATGTTACTTACTGGCATTCTTTCCAAGGTTTGTAAATCAATAGATAAACTGGAATTTCCAAAGCTCACACATAATACATCACACAAGGCAGTACTGTAGGATTTGGGAAATTCCTGACAGCAATGTAAATTAACAAAAACACAATAAAATAGAGAGGCTTACATTACCCAAGAAATAAGCTTTTACTTTCGAGTTTACCAAGGGCAGCAGGGCTGAAGGTAAATGAAACATCAGGATCACTAACAATGACTTCCTCTCAAAAATTACTTGTATCAACATCTTCAGTCCATGGTCATTTACACCAATAAATGATCAAGTCTAACCCAATCAAAATATTAAAATACACTCCCTTCCAATTTTAAAAATAAAATCCCACCTAATTTCTAAGCCATATAGTTCTCAAACCTTTGCTCAAACATAAATCCATATTTATTATACAACTCTACTCATTCAACATATTTAAAAGGCTTTAAATTTCAAAACTTGACAGACTTCTAAAAATAAAGGAACAGATCAAATGTTGATCCAGCAATACAATATCTTATACTACTATCATACGAATAAATTGCAATTTTTATCTTTAACTATAATTCAACTTTAGTATTCATAGCATCTATTAACTAAAAGTAGCCTCTAAAAATTACCATATAATGTGAGGCACTATAAAAATTGTTCCCCATATCACACAAAGATCAATCAAAGAACTTAAGTCAAACGTTTCCCTTAATGTTCTTTGCCTCAAGAAAATATCACTGGAGTGGTTTCTAATACTGTTATAAGATATGCATAATACAAAAACAAAATGGTATGGATAGACGTTCTAAAGCACCAAGCACAATGTACATTAAAATTATTTTCTAAAGGTCTACACACACACACACACACAAAACATAATATCTAGGATAAATTCCATTTTTCTTAATGTAAGTAATCCCTAATAATATAAAGTGACTTTTTAAACAAAATGTTTTAAAATGTCCTTTAAAGCATACAATATAATCACATTGTACAATAAAGAGTCTAACTTTAGCTGATGTCTGTATTTTAATTTTTCATGTTAGGTATTCCTTGTGGCACATCAAAATACATACTGTAAATTAAAATGGTAAAGGTGATTTTCAGGTCACTAACAATGTATCTTTCCATGTGTTTTTTATTAATGATCCTTACAGTGACACTTCATTAAAACTTATCTCCAAGACTGTCATCAGATAGAATCAGATGCCAATCAGTGAAAGCCTAATGTGACAGATTATATACTCTCTGGTTCTTTTAAATGTCAGCCTAAACAGGAACAGGGGGAAAACATAGATTCTTTTGTAAAACAAAAATAAATATATATCCACAAAACAATCCACCTAAAGAAAATGTAGACAGTTGGATTTAAGGCATTAGTTCTGTATCTGGCACACAAACTAGATTTCCTCAGTACTTCTTTCTTTTATTCCTACCTTTCTAAAGCTGTGCATGACTAAACCACAATATAGACTCCTTAGGAGGATACTATTGCACATCCACTAATGTACTAAGGATAGACATATAGATACAGTCAGTTTTTAGGAGAAAAGTACCACAAATATAAAGTAAAAAGATGCCTATTCTCCCTCCCCAAAGTATACGTACTATGCACAATACTACAGCAGGAAAGGAAAAAGATCTGGAAGACTCCGATCGCCTTAGTCACTTCTGTTTCCCCCTTCCCCACCTCAATCGCTATCTCCCCCGCAAAATGTCACAATTAAAATTTAAAAAATAAAATAAAAAGAACTGGGTAGAATATGCAATGCACTGGTATTGAACAATGGAAACAGGATATGATTTCTAAATGTATCCACTTCTTCCTGTCTCTCTCCAGCAGTCTCTCTCAACACTGATCCCAACTAAGGCATGGGAGAAACTTCATTGAAAAAAGCAAAGCATTTGTAAAATGGGTTTGCACATTAAGATAAACTATGCTGATTGACACTGAAGAGGGCCAGATACCTTTTTAAGGATGCCAGTTATTGTACTGAAATATATAGATGCTATCGAGCATTCGAATATGAATGTAGTTCAGACTCTTGAATATCTTTACATTAATCAATACACAAAATTATAAAAAATAATTTAAAAAACAATAATTACAATCTACTCAACTTTCATACACTCCTCATTAGATTGTAAGAGATGAGATATAGCAGAACGGAAGACATCTTGAACTAATGCAAAAATGCTCCCTTTCATAGTCTGCAATGCTTAAAAATCCGGATAAGTCTACTTGTTAAATTAACAATAATGCAAAATTTTACAGAAATGCACGATTCTTAACCAAGAGACATAATTTTCTGCTACCAAACCTGAATAAAAAGAATGTTTTACAACTATTAATAATATTCAGAAAAAAAGGTAAGCAGTAAGTATTAGCAATGAAAAACATAAAAGATGGCACTGCTTCCCAGAGCAGGGTCTCAAAGTACTAGTACTCCCAAGACGCTAACAACTCGCCCAGACTTCTTGACGGGACTTTAGTTCTTCCTAAAACTACCTGAAGTGCATGAAGGGAAGAAAAGGTCAAGGTTTTAATAACTGGGGAAGAAATGTGGAAAAATGAGATACACAGAAACCTAAATTAGTTTTTATTGCTTCTGATGAGAGAGATCTAACAAGTCCCTCTCCCTGTGTGTGTTTGTCAAATTGCCTATCCACATACTTGAGAAATGATATCCTGTTTTAAATATCTCATTGGTGAGCAACAGGCAGGAACCCCAACTGTCAAACACTTGTCTGGCATACAGACGTAGAGGAGCTGCTGGTCAGGAGCTCAAGCTGTCAGACTCAGCTAATTCCTATGTGGGTGAGGACAACAGGGCACTAGCCACAGCACCCTAAGGGAGCCACTGACATGAAGGAACCTGCTGCAACTGTCATAGGTATGGCTACTACACTAGAACCAGGCTCTGGGTTTTCTTTTGTTGTTCTTATCAGAAGAAACAATAGGCAAGCAAAATGCTAGCCTCCTGCTCAGTGATATTGGCTTGTTTACCTTTTCCCAGAGCCAATCTTGTCATGGATGGAGTCCTAGACTGTTAGTGCTGAAAAGGGCTTCAGAGATCACATAATCCTACTGTTTCATTTTGCAGATGGAAAAACTGAGCGCTAGAGGGTTTAAGTGGCTAGCCTAAGGTTTTAGTTAGTGACAGAGTGAGCACGGAACAGAACCTTTTTTCTCACCTTTGCTCTCCTTTGGCTGGCACTTTTAAAGACCATTCTTTCTCTCTCCTCTCTCCTTTCACATGACTTCTGAATATGTTTCCTCTCCAACTGATGTACTTGTATTTTCTGACCAGCTGCCTAATTCTTAGGTTTTCTGGATTCAGTTACTATCACAGTGGTAAAAGGGGTGAGATATAGCAGAACAGAAGGACATCTTGAACTAATGCAAAAAATGCTTCCTTTCCCTAAATAGGAAGCACCAAGAACCTGACAGTCTTGACCAGGCACTGTAAAACACAGGCATGCAGTACTGACTGCAGCATATTACAGCTTCTAATAAAAGTAGTGAGAAAGAAGAGTCCAGGAGGTAAGAGTCAGCAATAAGCAGGCATATGTGATTGTGCAAACACAGTATTTTTGGACTAGACTAGAGATTTAATCTAGAGGCCAGAACATAGCCAGAACTGAGAAGGGAAGGAACCTTTCTGAAGCAAAATCATACTCAGTCACATCATTAGTAGTAGATCAGTAACATGTTTTTTGTTCAAGGGAGTAGCCAAATGTATAGAAATTGTAAAAAAGATAATAGATTATTGAAATGATAAGAATGATAAATAACCTTACTATCTAAGTCACATTTCCTAGCATTTTCCCAAATATTCCTTTAAAAATATGTGTCAAATTCACTGGAGAAAGGAAGCAGATGAGATGGCTGAGCTGAGTCTCCCTACTTTATATGTTGGACTAATTATCTATAAAAATAATGTAAAAGGAGTCATATAATAAACACTAAATAGGACTAGGGAGGAGGCAGCAGGAAAGATGAGAGAGGCAGACAAAAAGCCTACAATATACAGTAGTTCAGCAAAGGTGACACACCGTTATCAAGTAAATTTTAAATTAAAATGTATAAATGACATTTCCAGTTTGAAAAACATTAGGGATATTTTAGATTAAAATAAGAAAAAAAAATCCATTCTTAGTCAAATTGTGTAGAAAATATATATTGTAAATTACTAAATACCAACTTTATATATAGCAGCCAACTACAATATTTCTTTAAACATCTTTAATTGTCAAAGAAATGGAGCTGAAGTTGACATTTCTCCTCTACAATTTAATATTATATGTTTTATTGCATAATGTTCCAAGGTTACTATATCTCAAAGTTAGGGCTGGCAAATTCTTCCGAAATTACTTATTGCTACCCTTAGCAAATTAATTGTAAGCAGTGTATTATAAAATTATAGAATAATTTCTTGATGAATTCAACAACTATTGCCATTCTTTTATATTAATGACTGTGGTTTGTATAAAGCTTATAAATAAGGTTCAAAATGTTTTCGAATGAATTCATGTATAACAAATATGAAAAGGAAAATATATACTGGAAAATGAAATGACAAGTGTAAGAGTTTATTAAATGCTGCATCATTAGTTCTCAGTCTAAGATACCTGAACCAGGAGAGTTATCCAAATATAGTAAAAGAAATCCATTAAAACAAGGCTGCAGTGTAAAACTAAAATATCACTTTAAACTAGTATCCTATTAATTCAGTGAAATAATAAGACTGATTATCAAAAGGCAATCCAATCCTGTGGTTGGTAGCTTTGTGTGTTTATTTTGTAAAGTGGTGAGGAAGGAAGAATTATTCAATTAATGTATATTAGTGGGCGAAGTCTTTCGCAACTTAAAGCCCATTGGGAAGGAGGTGGTCAAGTGCATATTAAAAGGATTCTTAGATGGCTAAAAGATTAGGATGGGTATCTTCTAGTAGTCCCTAATAATAAGAATTGAGCATGTATTCTGTGTCAAATACTGAGCAAAGCACATCACATAAATCATTCCCTTTAATCTTCACAGAACCTATAATGCAGGTAAGATTGACCCTATTTTTCAGATGAGAAAACTGAGTCTAGGTAACGGTAAATAACCTGTCCAAGGTCCCACTGCTAATAAGATTAACTGAAATCTGACTCCAAAGCCTGTGTTCTTAACCAGTATACTTCCTTTGATCTACTTAAACAAAACAAAACACAGGTCCTGGCGTGGTAGCTTAGTTGGTTAGAGCACAGTCCCAACACACCAAGGTTGCAGGTTCATCTCTGGTCAGGGCACATGTAAGAAGCAACCAATGAATGCATAACTAAGTGGAACAAAGAAATCGATGCTTCCCTTTCTGTTTCTCTCTCTCTCTATCTAAATTCAATTTAAAAAGAACATATTAACCCTTTGCGGTCCAATTTTATTTTTGGAATTCAAACAGTCTGGTCCAAATTAATTGACGGGATTGAATGTTGAACCGGTTTGCGGTGTCGACCTCAGCCTCGACGTTGGACCTGCTCCTAGCGCCTAGTTTGTCAAGTCAGCCTCCACGTTGGACCGAAAAGGGTTAAAGAACAAAATATATACCTATTTGATACTCTGACTATATTTCAATTTTAACTGATTTGTTTTTCATTAAAGTACATTTTATACTTTGATGTGAAATAGAATACTTCAAATATAAAAGTTTTGAAACAATGTCATATAATATACTTTAAAAATCATAACAGCATAAACTGTATGGTAAATAGTAGGACCACATTTTTTTAAATATATTTTACTGATATTTTACAGAGAGGAAGGGAGAGGGATAGAGAGTTAGAAACATCGATCAGCTGCCTCCTGCACACTCCCCACTGGGTATGTGCCTGCAACCAAGGTACATGCCCTTGACCAGAGTCGAACCTGGGACCCTTGAGTCCGCAGGCCGATGCTCTATCCACTGAGCCAAACCGGTTAGGGCTAGGACCACATTTTAAAAGACAAATGTCTAAGTTATTTTAATAAGACTAGTATTTAAAAATGTTGTTATTACCTCTACATGTTTTGGATTCTCTGAGGCATTCCAACATATGAAATACTATTCCTGATAGTGGTACCTCATTAAAATAGCATATTTTGCTGATTGTAGTTAAATGAGATTAACAGTATAGGTAAGTCCATTATCTGGAGGAAAAAAGTTTATATGATGTAACCATCATTTTCTAAGCTACTTAAGGAAGATACTGACTACTACTATTTCAGTTATATATCTTTTAGTATATCCCTGCTGAGAAAAGAAAACCAATGATGCAACCAGAGCCCAAGAGGTTAAATTGAATTAATTCTCCTAAAAAAGCTCTCAATGAACAAATATTAAGATAGATCATTTCCAGTTTGGAATTATAGGATAAACAGTAAGGCAGGGAATCTAAAAGTTTTCAGATAATAAAGCCCAATTAAATATTCAAACCAGACTACTTCAACAGCATGAAGTGGGGACTGAATTCTCCAGACAATTTTTAATAATATTATTGTTGTTGATTTAATTAACCTCATAAATATTATTGTCATTTATACTTTTGAGGTAGTTTTTTTATTTTTTATTTTTACTGATTTCAGAGAGGAAGGGATAAGGAGAGAGATAGAAACATCAGCAATGAGATATAATCATTGGTTGCTGCCTCCTGCACGTGCCATACCAGGGATCGAGCCCGCAACCTGGGCATATGTCCTGACTGGGAATCAAACAGAGACTTCCTGGTTCATAGGTCGACACTCAACCACTGAGCCACACCAGCTGGCTGAGGTAGCTTTTTTTAGATTATGCCATAGAAAGCATATTACTAATCATGTCATATAAAAATGTTTTAAGAATGTACAATATGTGCCAATAATACCAAATTTACATAGTACAAAAGCTACACTGACTAAATAGTATGATTCTCAAGTGAAATGAAAATTTTCAGAGGGAAACTGAAATACCTGTATAAGATGATGATCAACATACATGCCTATAGGACTAATGCTGACATTCAGATATGCCAAAGATATCAGTCTTGATATTGTTCTGTTGTGCTAACATAAATTAGTACAGAGAAAGATAGGCTTTGATATAAAACTGCCAATTAAGACAGTATATTAAATTTAAATTCCATAGAAATAGGGCCATCAAATGCTTAAATGCACATATAATTACAAATTTTCCTTTAAACAAAAGTTCCAATCAGTTCACATTCTTACTGATAATAATTTCATGTTACAAACAGCACAGCACCCTCTGGTGCATCTGTTATAATAAAGATAGGCTTTGATATAAAACTGCCAATTAAGACAGTATATTAAATTTAAATTCCATAGAAATAGGGCCATCAAATGCTTAAATGCACATATAATTACAAATTTTCCTTTAAACAAAAGTTCCAATCAGTTCACATTCTTACTGATAATAATTTCATGTTACAAACAGCACAGCACCCTCTGGTGCATCTGTTATAATATGTATAAAATTCCCACCAAAAAAAAAAAAAGGCTAATGATTCAGCCGTCGAACAGGAATTCAAGAGGAAATTAGAGTAAATAAAATCATAAAAACATGCCATTAATAAAAAAGGTAGTAAAGATAAAAATAATGACAGGGAGGGACAAGAACAAATGGGTCAAATAGACAACAATTAGTTTGAGGGCGAACTTAATTCCAATGATACCAATAATCTCATAAATGTAAATAGTGTAAAGATACCAATTAAAAGGCAAGGCTGTCAGATTGAACTAAAATATTTAAGTTGTTAAGAGAGGACAACAACAACATCAACAAAACACTAACCTTGATAAAAAAATTCCCCCAAAAAAAAAAAAAAAAAAAAAAGGATAGAATCTGAGTAAAAATGAACTTTAGAAATCAGTAAGTTGATACTTTTATTTACTCCAGTACATATTTTTAAACATAATGCTTAAAAATAATTTTCATTTAAAAAGAGCACTAAAAAGTTTATAGTAACAATTGAAGTAAGTGAGGAAAATGTTTTAGTTTTAAAATAATGCAGCAACAAAAACAACACTGGTTTCCAACATTTATCATTCAAATTAAAATAATGCTATCAAAAAAAAATTCTTTATGGATGGGATGGCAAAAGTTAACTTGTCATGTTAACCAAATTTTACTTTATTCAAATCTGCCTTAGCCTCTTGCTTCAGATAAATTTGACTTATTGTATAAAGTGCTCCTGAGTACTTTTTCTGGATTCAAAGGGAATTTTCCATTACAATATAACAATTTTTAAGTGTTTTGTGAAAGGATCTGCAACTTACACAGACTGAAAACAGAATAATATTCAGAAATAAAAGGTGTTAAATTATAAACCTGAATTTGAATAGTTCAAAACTTTTACTTAAAAAAAAACAAACACAAAAAACTTTTCCTAGGAAAATAACTCCAAAAGTATATTTTACTAAGGACTAAAGCAAAGGATGCCACCTGCTTTAGACAATTCTTTTGTGAACCACTGGAAGTCTCAACACAATGCACTAGAAAAGAAAGTGACACCTGTTTAACACAGCCATCTGTCCCTAACAAGCTAGAATTAGTCAAATCCACTTAATCTGGGACTTCCAAAATATGGGAACACTATGCACCTGTGAACAGAAAGGAATTTAAATCTGGTTTTTGATGGCCAGTGGAAATTTATACCAAAGAGTTGAAGGCAAATGGTTACATTGGGGAAATTATTTTTAAAGTAACTGAAAGTAGATTTTTAGGCTAATTTTCAACATAAAAACAAAAACAAAAAAAACCAACAGTCTTCATAATTTAAAGGTTTACTTTGGTATTCTCATTTTTTATAACAAAGTCTCACTATACTACCAAGAACAAAGTAACATTCCTATTAGGCTGTTAAGAAAAGTTTGGGGTTTTTTTACTTCTTCCCATACATCTGATGCTATATCCACCCTTTTAAATACACACATATACACACTCTTCATAAATTTTGAAAAGCAAAATCATATTCCACCTACTTACTTGTTTTTCAAATTAGAGGAAAGCACACACAAAATCAACTTTCTCAAGAATAAGAAAGCGTTACCAAAAAGTAACACACACATGTCATTTAAATAATACGTTATATCCATCTTGATTTATGATTCATTCATTTTAATTCTTAATGATAAAAAAAATACCATATTAACTTTAGGATAAAAAATATTTTTTCTTTAGGGTTAACATATATGAAACTTATAAACTATAAAACTTTTGAGTATCTACATAGAATATAAGAATACTTGAATACTAGAAAAATATTGTTTTTTAAATTAGGCATAACTATCATATATAATGAAAAAATTATGGAATGATGAATTTTAGTAATATGCTTTAGTTTACTATATTATACTAGTACATGTAAATGTACTACAAAAATATCTCTATACAGTTTAATGCAACCCATTGGCAAAACAACCTAAAAAGATTAAACTAGGTATTATGACATATAATGAATCACAGATATTCAGCTACTAAAATAAGCTACAAATGACTTCTATTTAATACTTTTAGTGTAAAAGTGTGGTCACTCAGTTTCAGAGATCTCTATTACTCTAAAAACTGAGAACACAGAAGAATACCAATACACAATATAGTCCTCTCCGAGGAAAAATATCACAGAAAGAATAAACAAAGTGCTAAGTATTTACCCTTGGGTTAAACTTAAAAATGCATCACTTGATAGTATTTCTGGTTATTATTTTCTCAATCCATATGAATAATGTTGACATGCTTGAGCCCAAAGAATCTCTAAAAGCACCTTTTGTATCACATATGTGTTTTTAAAAATAGATGATAGCATTCCAGTTAAGCCCTGCTCTCAAATCAACTGATGAGTGGAAGTCTGAATTACTGAATCAGAGATAATTATAAGAAGTAAAATGCCTCAAAAAAAAAGTCCTTGGACACTGCAAGTAAAAATATTAAACCATAACATTATAACATATAAGCTACTCAGCTGAAAACCTATTATGTAAATAGCATAAGGTCTAAAGCTGTCTCTAGACAGCAAAACTCCTATTAACTTCAGAGAATTTATGGGACCCAGGAGCTTCACCATCCAAAAGTGTTCAGGCATTTGACACTCATCTGAACAGAAAAAAAATACAAGTTAGTATTAGAGACTTGCATGGAATCTAGATTGGGGGAGGGGGCGAGTAAATATGAAGGAATTTGAGTGCTCTGAGAAAGACTTCAGAACAAAGTATCATCTTCATTTAAAATAGCAATCACATGGAAATGAATTGACAGGGGGAAAGTTTTTCTTTAAAAACAAAACAAAACTCTTATTTTACAAAGTATTAGCCTGAACAGCATTACAATTACCCAACCTGCTCATTGAAAATCTCAAGAATAATTAAAACTGTCACATTATTCACAGGCTGCTCTGTCAGGTAAATCAATATATGTTTACTGTTAGGAAGAAGACTATTTAAATAAACATTTTAAAATTCCAGATTGTAAACTTCAATATGTGCAAATGTAATATTATAAATGCTTTAGCACACATTCATTATCAAAACTTTTTACTGATAATCTGTTCATTAAACGTTCGGCTGAAAAATGAACAAATTTACAGGATCTGGAAAACAGTTACCTCCAACCAAGAGCCCTACTATTTGAGGACTGATAAGTATTCAAATCTACAGAGGAAAATAGATATTTTTAGAGACTTAAAAAGGAGAAAGTTCTCTCCCCTCACCAGATATAAGTCACTGTCCAAAGAAAGCCAAAATAAAGACTATGTTGAGTAGTGCACACATGCCTAGATCTCAACAACCATAAAAGAAAGTGAAATATACACACGTTTCAAGTTGAGAAGCTTCATACATTCTTTATGAACAACTTGACTTCAATTTCAACTCTCAAAGCAACATGAACAGAGAAGATGAAGAGGGAGGGAAAAAGCCTCTTCAAAGTGCCTTCACTGTCACAAGGAACATTGCAACCCGAGTTCTCACAAAGCTTCCTCATGTCCTTTCCCTGTTTACCCTACACACAGTCTTGTAACCACAATGAACCCTGTGGACACTCCACGGTGGAGGGGGAGGCTCGTCAAAGTGCAATGGAGCCTCACTGCTACCCCTCCCATCCCCGCACGAAGGATAAAGCACTGTCAGTAACTACTCACCCAAGTACCACGGACGCCCTGCATCCGGTTTAAATCACACACACGCGCACACACACACACACACACGCGCACACACACACCAAGAAAGGGAGAAGGGAGGGGAGAGAGACTTTTAAAAATTTCTTTCCCGGGGCTGCAAAGTCCAGCGAAGAGGCTCCAGGTTTCACGGTGTGCAAGGGGTGTGGGGGGAAAGGAGGCGGGGGAGGGAAGAGTGCTGAATGGATATTAAGACTGTTAGCAGCACAAAGAAAACACAGTTTTAAAAGAAAAGGAAAAGAAGAAAGAACACCGTGCAGTTGATGATGGTCAGAGGAGGACAGCCCATTGAGCACAAGGAGAAGAGGGGCTAAAATGAAGGGAACGGGCGGCAGGAAAAGTTCACCGTTGTACGAGGATAAAAATAACAAAAACCTTCACAAGGCCCCACAAGTGAACAACAACAACGAAACACTCGCGCTGGGGTCCCCCTGGCACACTGTGGTCCACTTGGGTTTTGAAAGAAGCAGGAAACAAGCAGCTTTGAAAAAGAAAATTAAAGAGAAAAGAAAAGCCCTTCTCTCTTCACCTGACTCTCCTCCGCAGACCAGACCTCGGGCAGAGCTCCACCATCCGCAACGCCGAACTGCGGCTCCCGCTCCCGCTCCCGCTCGGCGGGCGGCCCCCCGAGCT
>NW_005366833.1:1158882-1159271 GCF_000412655.1 Myotis brandtii | reverse complement strand
GGTCCCCGGTGTCAGGAGTGAGACCCCGCACGGCCACGGCCGGCTCGCGCACACGGACACACACACGCACGGACATCCGCGGTCACACGCATCCACACGCTCCCACACACATGTAGAGACCGAAGAATATTCACCTTGGCTGTGGATTATTGTGGTGTTGTTGGTGGGTGATGGAGATGGTGGTGGTGGGGAGGAGGAGGAGGAAGAGGAGGAGGAGGAGGAGAGGAGTAGTTGTTGTTGATGGGTAACAGTCGCCAGGACTACGGTGACTATGGCGCTTGATTCACAAGGCAACGGTTGCTATAACTCACAAAAGAGAGAGAGAGGGAGAGAGCGAAAGGGAGAGGGAGACACTCGCACGGGGAGGGGGAGGGGAGGGGAGAGGGGAG
>NW_005366833.1:1158211-1158684 GCF_000412655.1 Myotis brandtii | reverse complement strand
CGCTCGGGGGCTGGAGTCCCCCGAGTCCCCCCGTGGGTGCGCTACCACACGCGGCGAGGCTGCCCTGGGAGCTCGGGGACGTGGTGCTGGGGACACGTTTGTGAAACCCGAGGCGCCGGCCCAGCAGCCAGCTTCGTGCAAAGAAGCCCCCAAGTCGCGAGGCCAAGGGGTGCCCCGAGAGAAGGGGTGCTGAAGGCAACGCCAGACACTTTCTGGGGAGACCAGCAACGCTGGGGGCAGAACCCATCTTGAAGAGTGGCCGCCTCCACGACCCCCAACCCAGCCGCCTGAAACGTCATTTCCGGGGTGGAGGGGGCGGAGGTCCCGGATGTGCCGCCGCTATTTCTCTCCCCCCCACACACACATCCTCACCCCCACCCCCCTTTTTTCCCTTCGTTTCGGAGCCGTCGGCGTGTTCCTAGTGGCACCCACCGCCTGGTGAATGGCACGTCTGGGCGCCGCAGGGCCCCGAG
>NW_005366833.1:1119933-1157966 GCF_000412655.1 Myotis brandtii | reverse complement strand
AGGGGATCACCCCCTGCCCACGGGGCAGGGAGTACGGGCTTGTGCGGAGCAGACTGCCCGCCCTAGAAGGTGTGGAAAGGCGCGGCAGCCACTCCGCCAGAGGCGCTGAGGGCGGGTGCCCTACACCTGTCCGAGCTGGCACCCAGGTGGCAGCTAGTTCCCCGTTATCTCCAGCCCCTCACTGAAGTGCCTGTCCCTCTTTAAAGTGGGCCCAACGGGGATTTGAGCTCCACCCGAGTCCATGACCAGCGGCTGAACTGAGATACACGAATGGCTTCCCTACGGGACGGATGTTGTTACCGCAGCACCAGGAGCTGCCTCGACACCTCCCGGTGCAGGCGCCGCGCGTCCTCCGCGCCCCGGCCCGCGGGCACCCCGACCTCCAGCACGAGCGCTAAGTGGCTTATCCCACACAATACCGTCCGAAGGCGGCCTGAGGGCGTCGGTTTTACTCTGGAGGCTTAATTTCTTTGCACCTGTCAAATAGGGATTTGGGCCGACATAAACTCACAGTATTAAAATCACAGCGACTGTTACTGAGGCCTTACACTGCCCCAGACAGTGTACTCAGTGTCTTACATACATTATCTCATTTAATCCTCACAGCATCACTATGAGGTATACAATATTTTAGGGAAAACAGGCACAAAGTCTTAAAAGTCAGTGGTTCTAATTTACAGCTCCGTGTCACGGAATATTAGGGGTATGTTGGAACCAACTATTTAAACAATTTATTTAAGGAAGTTGTGTTGTTGCCTTTGGTAATTTCATAATGAAGCACAGAGGTCCTTATAATAATGTAATGCAACGTAGTAGTGAGCAGAGGTGAGCACAAAGCCAAAGCTTAAAGGTTACTTGACCCACCAGGGTAGTGGGGCCCTCTAGTCCGAGACAAATGACATTGTGGTGACCAGCAGCAGTTAAACTCTTCACCTTTTGAATAATTTCGACATACACATGGGAAATAAGGCATGCATCCCAGCTGTATGAGCACTGGTAGTCGTTATGAATATTCACTTGGTTACATTTACAGACAGAGTCCGCTGTTCCCGGAGTGGTGTGCGGAGCTGTTTGCTCACACTACAGGGCTCTGAATAGCTCTGCTTTTTTAGTTCTATTGTCTGTTGTAGTTTGCCTGTCCCTTCCCTCACTGTCAGCTGTTGCTTCTTACTGCTGCTGTCAGTGAACATAGTTCTATTATCCTCTCCACCCTTTTAATTTACTGCTTTTAATCTGCAGGCAAGAAAACCACATAATGAAGCTCATGCAAAACTGTCTCAAGAGTATAAATAGGTACTTTGAGGAAAGCTCCTTTACAAAAAGTGTATGACTTTTGTGCAAGGACATTGTAACATCAGTTTTAAGCAGCTTAGAGACTTTTTTTTTTTAAACCTACTTCCTGATTTGGCTTATTCTTGAGTTAGGAATAGGTAAATTTCCTAAAGTGAGTTCTTTAAAAGTTAGGATTTAGAATATTTTCCCTAGTTTTAGGAGAATTGATTATATTACTTCTAACCAGAGTAAGGGTACTATAATATGAAATTTTCATATTATCACCACAATGAATTAAATAACCAACCTGCCAATTCAAGCTATAGATTGAGGAACATGCTAGATTATATATGCACATACTGTTTTGTGCTATAACTGGTTATGAAAGAACCTAGAAATCCTTTTGCCTAAAGTCAGTTCTGATAGAATCTCCTTTCTGATCATTTTAAAGCTGTATAGTTGCATCTTTACATATGTTGAACATATATTTCAGAAATATATGATTTGTTAAGAAGTCACAGAAAAAAACCTAGCAGTGTCTAACATTTAGTACCTGTTACACATCACACACTGGGCTCAGTAAGAGAAGGTTCCTGATTCTAAAAAAAAAAAAAATCTTACATTCAATAGACTGTCAATGTAATAAATAGTTGCTGAGTACCTAAAATGGGCCAGGTATAGTTGCTGTCTGCAAAATGCTCCAAGTCAATGAATATGAATTTTAAAATGTTGTGTCCTTTGAACTTGGATTGTTTTTGCTTTCACCTTGGAGTGATTGGTGGAGACATCAAGTAACACATTTGTATCTGAACCACTTGAAAAATACAAAGCCCTGATTATTTATGTATGGATTGTATACTTTGTAAATTGCTTTAGTACATTCTTAAGGGTAAATTTCCTTTTCAGTATTATCTATTACTTCCTCCTGTTAATATATACTGCATATTCAAGAACTAAAGAATTACTTCAATGATTCTTGAAGGAACAGCTGCATATTAAAAGATAAATACTGATATGTGATAGGTTTACCTCTGGAAAATTTTATGTATGAGGGTTTTAAAAATTAATGTATTAGCTGTGGCAGCTTACCATTGAATTTGTGGTGAATCCTTTTATAAAGCAGAAATCACACCTGTTTAAAAATTTTCCACTTGATTATGGTACCTGGTTTTCTTCAATTGAGAGACACCTAGACTCTTAGTTCTCATGTGAAATAAATGGTTTTATTTCAACCAATATTTATTGACTACTTACGATATGCAGAGCACTGGGGAATTAAACTATTGGATTATTAATTACTTTTACTAGATCTGAAATTCTGTGGATATGTATACCAATAATAATAGGGAGTGATAGATGCCAAGGTAATTCAAAAGTACACATAATTTGCCTCTCTGGAGCACCCCCAACTCTACCCATCCACACTGAAAGTATATTTTGGATTTGAAAGCATTGCAATTTCTTTTCTGGTAGATTTGTCCTAAATGTGTTTTCTTTAAGTATTACAAACTATTTACTCAGCAGTCCCAAGATATGTCCATTTTTATGTATAACCAAGAATTATATTTTTACCCCAGCACAGAAAGATGATAATAGAATCATAAGTTGACTGTCTTTTCTCAAGATCAAATATATTTTGATATACATACACAGCTTTTTCTCTCAATGCAGAACACTAAATATTTGCAGCATTCAAACCAAATAATTGGAAACAACCCAAATGTATATCAGTAAGAGGATGGAAAAACAAGTTGTTAGATATTCATACAATGGAATACTATCCAGCAGTTAAAAGGAACAAATGATACAAAGTCATGGATGAATCTCAAAAATGCCATATTTAGCAAAAGAAACCAGGCACACACAAAAAAATACATACAGTATGAATCCATTTATGTAAAGTTCAAACACAGGAAAACTTAATCTTTAGTTACTGTTTCCCTATGATGGCAGGGCCAATGACATGGAATTTACTGTAAAGGAATATGAGGGAGCTACCAGTGATGGGAATGTTCTGCACTGTCCAAATTGGTAGCCACTAGCTGCATATGGCTGTTAAATCTAATTGTAAATTCATTGGAATTAAACTTAATATTCAGTCACATTAGTCACATTTTAAGTAGCCACATGTGGCTAGTGGCTACCAAATTGGACAGTAGAAATATACAACATTCCTATTATTGCAAAGGTTCTATTAAAAAGTGCTGGTCTAAATCTTGTGTTAGGTAGTATTTATATGTATGTTTACAATTATCAAGTTGAATATAATGCACATTATATATACATTATATGTCAATAATACCTGCCCTCAAACTTCAGAAATCACTAATAGAAGTATTTACTATTGTATTACCTCCCTAATTAACTTTTTCTTAATATTTTAATTCAACACTACAGAGAAAAGGATAAATAATAGGTACTAAGGTTATCCTTGGTAAATTTTCAAACGTGTTAAGCATGACCATATAGTAGGTAATGTTGATTTGCTGCTCAAAGAAATGAGTCCTGCCACTTTTAATCCTGAGTAAGCCTAGAAACCAAAGGAATTGCTTTTGAGGGCTTAAAATGAACTCTGGATGATTAAAGATAATTTTTCCTATTTTTCTATTGGGATTGCAATAGCTTAAACATGGTGGAGATTATATAACTTTCTTCTGGGGTAACATTAGGAGTATTTGGGAGATTTTGGTGCTGTGATCAGCTTGAGAAATTCATGTAAACTCTCTAGGTAACAATTAAGACAAGGCTTTTGGAGATGGAAGAAAACATCTAAAAATTAAGAACTAAGAGATTTGAATGATCTCAATTCAAAGTTCTAATTTTCATAAATTGGTTCAATATGCTTACTATATATGCTCATGTAATACTTCTGTGAAATTAGGATATTTTTGTGTGTAGAGTAAATGCTTACTATAAATAAAGTTAATAGCTACTTCTACCAGCATTTCTTAAGAATTTTGTGAACCTCAACTAGAGTTTTACAAGATAAACTTGTACTGATTTAGAGATTAATTCATATAACTTAATCAGCAATTAATGTCAATAATATATGCTAAAAAGTATTTTATTCAATTATTATAAAAATATTTATCAAAAGTGATTTTATTTGATCCAAAATCTTCAGCTACCAAAGAAATTCTTAAATTGATTCTCTCCCTTTGCCTCTATTATTTTTCCCTTTAATGTAATGTACAATCTGGGAATAACATCTTCCAAGTTCCTATAAGGCCATTATTCCTATTTAAGTATGCTAAAAGTATCTTGCTAGTAGAAATGTCATATGTCTCATCCTCCCTCTCCCCATCACAATGGACAGTAGAAAGCCTATATTTAAATTGGTTTTTTTAAATATGTTATAAAGCCTATATTTAAATTGTTTTTGAATACTTATGTCAACTATTAAAACATATGACTGAATTTTTTTACCCTTCTAAATATTTTTTACCAACTTATCTCAGCCACTAATAAAGAGAAAAGATCACTGACTCAAATTACATGAATTTGTCCCTTTCAATGCCTTTTTGTTTGTTTCTAAAAGGGATTTTATGTGTATGGATTATTAATGACCTATCTTTCCATTTTGTTTTGTTTAATAACTTATATTTTGAGGGACGAAAAACATACAAAAATATACATTGTACAGTGGAATGTTTAAAATACTTGCCTCCAAGTACTGCTTGAAATTTTACCTAGTACTTTCATAAAAGAGATCACGGTCATTTTTAAGACTTTCATAGATCTGGCTTAATGTGAGAATACTGATTAGAACTTGGATTTAGAGACTTCCAGTCCCATATCATATCAAACATGTTAAAATGCACCTATATAGCACACTAAAAAACATAACTAAGAATTTATAAATGGGATAATGGTAAGTTTTGTAGACATCTAATATTTATTTTGATTTGCAGCTTTCTTTTCATGTTTGTTTTTTCAGATCCCCAACATGTTTAGAGGACCTGGAGAAATATAAATCCTGCTTGATGAATACAATGGCCTTGAAATATAATAGGAAAACTGAATTTAACACAATTTTTCCTAGTTTGCTTTCCTTTCTTCTATGGGTGAAGTAGGGAAGTTGTTAACCAGAAAACATAGAAATCCACTAAGATGCCATTATAGTGAACTCTGGATACTAGTTTCACAAAAATCTGAAAAACAACAACAACAAAAAACCACAATAACAAAATAATCAAGAAATAGAAAAATTATTTTCTAAGATGATGACTTAAGTGCACTTGAACTCAATAACTTGGCACTATTTAGCTCATAAAATTACACATTGTAAAAATTAGACCTACTAAAGACAACTGGATTTACATTGGAGGGATTTGGAGGGATACTCTACTTGTAGCTTCAAGTGTGTGACACATAATTACAGACTTCTCTTAAATGTGATAACATTCTTCACCCCGAAGAAATAAACCTTAAAGAACACTAATTTGTGTTTAAGATTGATGAGAGACAAGGATTGTTAATGTGAATAATTTAAAGATATATAAAAGTATCTGACATATTTTCCATAGGGCTAAACTTACCTATTTTAAAAAATGAATAATTTTAAGATTAAATTATTACTCAAATAAAATTTAAAAGATAAAAATTAAAATCTTATAAAATAACCATGTCATTTTCTTTCGAGTCAGTACTGATTCAATGTACCAACAATGTAATACAACCCAGAAAATACATCAGCTTCTAAGGAACCAGCTCAGAGATGGCAGAACTGATTGATGCATAAATAATCAGATCTGAAATGGAGCTTTATTGCGCTGGTGGTGTGGCTTAGTTGGTTGAGCATCATCCCATGCACTCAGAGGTTGCCAGTTCAATTCCTGATCAGGGCACATGCCCGGGTTGCAGGCTCAATCCCCAGTAGGGGGTGTGCAGGAGGCAGCTGATTGATGTTTTTCTATCCCTCCCTCTTCTTCTCTCTAAAAAGTCAATAAAAACATATTTAAATAAAAATTTAATAAAAATATAATGGAGCTTTATTTGAGTAGGTATTCTCGCTGCTGAGTGTAAACTAAGGAAGTATCCTATATAAGTAGGAGTAATTTTTATATTTTTGTTAATTTAGTTGTATAATCAAAACATCACAACTTATCCGCATCTTTTGAAAAAGCCACATTCCTATAATTTGGCAATCATATTTGGAAAAGAACTATCCTAAGTTTATTATAGGCTTCAAAAGATAAAAGGCTGAAAGTTATAACACGTTTGAAAAGGAAGTTGACAGGAACCTTACTTAAATTTCCACAATCTTAATCTGATGTCAACCACAAAGAGGCAACATTAAGGTGAGAGGAGAAATGTAATCAGAAAGTCCAATCAACTGAGGTGGTTATTATGGTCTTTTTTAAAGTATTGTGGTTTCATGAGTTGATATGCTTTGCTTGTTTTATTTTTTGTTTTTATTTTTTTGTGGGTTTTTTTTTTCATTTGTGGAGAAGAACCAACAAGAAACCAGGAAGGAAGTAGTAGTCCTTGAGGCAAAATATACTTAAGACTTGGATTAAAGCTGTGATACTGACAGGACATAGTCTAAAAACTAGTGGAAAGGAAATATTGACAGTACTTGAAAATTACTAAGCATGAAAAATGCTCAATTCTCAGCTATTTATTGAAGACCTGCTGTACATGCTATAGTAGTTATGGGCACATGGGGGGGTGGGATGTCTAAAGTATTGAACAAGGAAGAGAGGAAGATAGGTACAAAAGAACTAAATGTCATAGTTTCTTTCTGTGCTAGATATCTTCTATTTGTTTCTTCATATTCACTCACTCTCTACTCTTCTTCATCCTCCTTTATAGAAGGCTGGTCTTCATGGACCACATCACTGCATTCCCATGCTTTATGGTAGCCATGTGGTTTCCACCTGGGCAGCAGTGGTAGGAGACTGGAGGTAGGGAGAGAGGAGAGTGAGGTCAGGGTATTTATCATGCAGAGTTGCTTCAAGATACCTGTATTCCTTCACTAAAGATGCTGATAAAGCCTCCTTCCCCTCTTACCTTTGGGTTTAGCAGCAGTAACATCTGCACTGTTCCCTAGGTTAATGCAGCATCCTTTTTGGTTCCCCTACCCCCTCATCTTATAAGCAGGCCCTTTGTACTTTTAACTCCTCAAAGTGCCTTTCTTCTAGTGTGTCATCCGTTTCTTTTTGGGGCTTGGATGACATCACATAAGATGACAAACTATGTACTGCTTTGCTAGGGCTGCCATAACAAAGCACTACAGACTGGGGGCTTACACAACAGAAACTTATTTTCTCAAAATTCTGGAGGCTAGAAGTTCAAGATCAAGGTGCTGTTAGAATTTTTTTTCAGAGGCCTCTCTCCTTGACTTGTAGATGGCCATCTCCCTATGTCAAAAGGTGTTTCTTCTAAATCTATGTGTTTATGTTCTAATCTTGTCCTTTCATAAAGACACCTGTCACACTGGATTTGGACCCACCCTAATGAATTCATTTTAGCTAAAGTTACATATTTTAAAGAGCTTATCTCCAATTATAGTCACCTTCTGAGGTACTGGCAATTAGGACTTCAACATACGAATTTGGTGAAAGGGAACATGATTCAGTTCACAAACAAGTCAGTCCACTAACAGACTAGTTGGGGGAAAAAGAAATAAATTAGAAAATAATATCTCAAGGTAATGAGTATAGTATAAATATAAGGATAGTATTATACTTACTCTAAGGAGAACATTAGAAATGGTAGAAGGAAAAATTTTAAATGGTCACAGTTTTATAACTGTGTGTATTTATAAATTTTTCCGTGGCAGATTAAAGTGGAAAGGCACGAAAGAAATCACATGAGCTGGGAAGAACAATCAGGTCTGAGACTGAGCTGGGAGCCATCTAGATAACAAAGTAACAATAACAGCTAACATTTATGGAGTTCTCCTGCACAGATTACTAGCTATCTTCTCCCCTTCCTCTATGATAAGAAAATACCTCCTGTTTTTGCTGGACCTTTTCCACAAAATGACCTTTTCAGACACCCTTCTCTGATCTCCATTGAAACTAGATGGAGACTTCTGACTAAGCACTCTGATCAATGGGATATATTCAGAAGTGGTCATGGGACCACTTCTAAGAAATCTTCTTAAGAGCTACCTTGCTTATATCCTTTGCCCCTTTATTCTTTCATCCTCTTCTCCAACTTGCTGCTTAGAATAAGGATGCCACAAACTTGGACCAAGTCAAACACATGAGACAACAGAATAGGAGACTAAGTCCCTAGTGATTGTGAGGCTACTATACTGCCCTGCACTATCTATGATTACATGAGGAAAAAACAACCATCTTGTTTTCTGTCTCACAGCAGAAATGAATCCCAATTAATGCAGTATTTTCTATGTGGTAGTTACTGTTCTCAGTTTTTTACGTGTTTTATTTCATTTAATCCTATAACAATTCTATATGTAGGTACTATTATCCATAAGGATACAGACACAGAGATACTAAATAATTTTCCCTAAAAAAACACACCTTGTAGAGTTTAGGATTTTAAACCAGACTAAGAGAATCTACCTACAGAGTCTCTACTCTCTTAACTACAATGTCAAGTTGCCTCCTTCTAGTCTCTGATCCTATAGACATCCATACCCTATCTGGGGAATATAGTTATTTTTGCTTAAGCCTAAAGAAAAGAATATTACTTGAATTTGGGACAATGCTATAGTCATCCAGGGAGGGAAAGCAAAGAAAATGAAAAACTTTGGTAAAGCTTTCTTCATACCTATAATCTTATTTTTCATTGCTTATTTTAGCCTAAAATTTGCCAGTTTGGTTTACTGACAATGTGCCTCTTCCTAACTAATTTAAAAAAACTTGATAGGGCCTCTTGTGAAGCTCTGTAAGTCTAAAATGCATTTGCTTTCTAGTTAGCAGCCCCACAGGGCAAGGTGTTTCTGATCTGTGCCTCCAAGGGGCCTCGCCTTGCCCATATTCTGCCAGAGCCCTTCTCAGAACCCCAGCTGGGATAATCTTTGGTGCAATCCATGGGCAACTTCTGCACTTAATGGTCAAATTTCTCTCCAGAAAGACTCAGCTCTCAGTCAGAAGTCAATCCTTATGGCGACAGTCTCTGTTGCATTCCCTTTAGCAGCAGGAGAGCTTTAAGAGTGTTACTGGGCTTTGTTAACCCTTCTCTTAGAGAAACTGGAGAAAAAGGGTTTTAAGAGCATCTTGGTTTTTTTTTTTTCTTTAATGTTTGAAAAGATGAAACTACTGGACCAGTGGATATTGTTCATTTCCCTTCCCATCTGGCCACTTAAAAGGCTGCAGAAAGGCCACTGGACCTACTCAGAGGATATTAACATGTGATAAGTTTATAAAGAAATAATGCAATAAATACGGGATCTGTTTATTCACTTGTAGGAGAAGTTCTACCAGCAGACGACAGAGGGTGACAGACCTCTGATGCCTCTCACATGACTTACTGTCAGGCAATAAATAGTATAGTATTGATCCTCAAGAACTTTATTAGGATGGGATTTAAAAATCAACCTATCCCTGTATCTACTGAGGTTTTTAATTTCTTCTCCTTGTAACAAATTGTTACAGCTAACACAGACATTTGAAAAGTGCATTTATAATCAGCATAATGCCATCCTGGGGTAGAAATAAGTGTGTATTTCTTTTTTAGAACAGCTTTATTGAAATATAATTTACATAGAGTAAACTCACCCATATGAAGTGTATAATTAAATAAATGTTAGCAATGTATTCAGTCATTTGAACACCACTACAATCAAGCTATTAAACATTTCTATCATCACCAAAAATTCCCTTGTGGCTCACTCTCCCACCCCTGACCCCAGTAAACTTTGATCTACTGTCACTACATTTTTCTTTTACTAGAATGTCGTATAAATAGAAACAAAATATTTAAAGTTTGTTTTTTATTTGTTTGTTTTGGAATGGTTTCTTTTGCTTGGCAGGACACTTTTGAGATCCATCTATATTGTGTATATCAGTAATTCACTTATTTTTATTGCTGAGTAGTATTCCATTGTAGAAATATACCACAATTTATTTTTAAAAAATTTTATTATAAATAATACTGCTATGAGCACTTGTGTATGTGCTATTGTGGATACATGTTTTCATTTCACTTTGATAGATAACCTAAGAGTGGATGTGGGCAAGGGGGGAGGGGAGATTGGAGAAGTCTGAAATAATGTTGACATTAAAATTTTTTAATAAAAAAAGGGAGAATAAGTTAAGTACCATTTTGACAAATATATTAGCAATAGTGAGTTTGTATCTAAAACTAGGAAGGATATAGAAATTAAATACAAAACTTTTTAAATCTCCAAACTCAATCTTTTGCTCCATTGAAATGTCATTCCTTAATTTTCATAGTTTGGAATCCTTTTAATGTTATAACTCTCCACAAATTGATTAACTGGTTTCATAAATTTTTCTCCTCAGAAAATAGAAAAAGTTTCTTGAATTCTAATTTTCTAATGTGCTATAGTTTTTCTCTTTCATGAGTGTATGTATTTTATTATTATTTCTAATTGGGTTTTTGAAATAAACTTAGATGCTATATAATCAAGCTTTATTTCTAGTTCTAAAGTATGCAAATGAGAGCTTTTAATGGAGGAAGAGTGCTTATCATCTTCATACAAATATAGCTTTCTTCACTAATGTAATACTAGTGTTAGACCATCCTAAATTTAATTTTTCACTAATGGCCTCCAAAATGATCTGAAATCTGTTACACTTCCCATTAAGAAAGTTACATATTATTTGTACAGTTTTCTCCAGATGATCTAACATCATAAGATTTTACCCAACCTACTCTGAATTTGGATTTTAGAACTAGCTTTATTACAGTGTTATTTTGAGGAATTAATGTAATTCACCTCCTTGATCTATAAAAGGATTAGCAGTTTTTTAAAGTTTAAGAAATAGTCTACTTTGAAGTTGAACACTTAAAAAAATGTGAAATGGTTTTACCATAAATTTGTAATATAAAATGGGTTACTGGTTATTGGTGGAATAGCCTAAAATAGTATCATAGTGTTTGAGTTGCTGAATAGATACATACATATTTCAATGCACTTTCATTTTTAATTTGCAAAACTTTAATTGATATTTAAAATTCTACACTCTATTTTTTATTAGTAAAAGTGAATATAGGAATATTGCAATTTAAATGCTAGAACTCAACTTTGTATAAACTCTGGACCTCATGTAAGAGTTCTAACATAGTGAATTTTTTAAAAAATATATTTTATTGATTTTTTACAGAGAGGAAGGGAGAGGGATAGAGAGTTAGAAACATCGATGAGAGAGAAACATCGATCAGCTGCCTCCTGCACACCCCCTACTGGGGATGTGCCCGCAACCAAGGTACATGCCCTTGACTGGAATCGAACCCAGGACCCTTCAGTCTGTAGGCCGACGCTCTATCCACTGAGCCAAACCGGTCAGGGCTAACATAGTAAATTTTTGATGAAACAACTATTCATTAAAGCAAATTTTCTCCATGTTATTGATCTAATTAATGTAATTATGTTTTATCATGGCAAAGTGTATATGAATGGTCCATATTTCTTTCTGTAAAGTTAAGCATAATAAACTATATCCTAAAGGTTAATCATTGAACTTTTTTAAGCATTTAGAAAAAATTGAGACTTACAAAGTATTTTGGACTCTTTGTGCTTTGTAAGTCCAAAGTATTGTTTAAATATTCATAATATATGTTCACTCTAACCACACTTGTCGCTATGTTTCTCTTATGTTGATCTGTCAACATGTATATACTGTTATTAATGTAATACATACACTGTAACATATACAGTATTATATTAATATCCAATGTAATATATACCTTCTTTATTAGTTAACAATATTAAAATATTTAAATATTTAACAAAAATTAAAACTATGCAATAGTAAAATGAGATGCTTTAAAATGGAGTTTTGCTGTACTATCATGATAAAATGATAAATAACATTTATTGAGGGTTTTCTTTGTGCCAGTCACTGATCTGTGAAGTTACTCAATCCTCACAATAACCTAGAAGGTACTATTGTAACTGCCATTTGACATATTGAGAAAATGAGGCCAAAGAGCTGAAATAATTTTTCCAGGGTCATAAAGTCAGAATACACACCCAGTCAAGGGCCTATATTCACTTTGCTGCCCCTACAGGGTACTAAATGAAAATACTTTTTTCCCAAAATAAATGAGTAGGCCAGTCTGAATTAATGATGAATTTAGACTTTTAAGAAATGTTTTAGAAGATATGCCCACTAACATAGCAAAAGGTAAAGTATATGATTGGTAAACCTTTTGGAATGGTTCCATCAGTTAATCCAATGATAATCAGGCCCTCTAAGATTCAGTCATGCATCTACAATCACCAGATACTGATTCTAGAACAAAGCATTTACTCATTTTTAATAGGAGATATATACCTAGTCTGAAAACAACAATCAGCATCTTCATAAAGCACATCTCTTTCCACATGTTCATTCAAAAAATCTGAATGTTCAAGAAGGCTGGACTTCTCTGTTTATGGGCTTATACCATACACCTTCAACTCAAAATATCCAAAAACTGCCCTTATAATTTTTAATATTAAAATTTAATTTTTTATCCTGAATTCCTATTGTTGGTCAAGGACATCACTACCCTTCCAGTTAGTTGCCTGAGCCAGAAATCTGATAGTAACCCTAGGCTGCTCTCTATTCTTTAATAGAGAGCCTCCCATAGCCAATGAGTCACCAATCCAGGACATTTTATCTCCATTACCTCTTTACACTCACTGTTTTCCTTCTTCCTTACCAACAGTTTTAGAACAGGTCCCATCCCCTTGGGATTACCTGAGCAGATGCTTCCAATGTTTTTCTCTCTATCTGATCTAGAAACTGTTTTTAGAGTAACTTCTTAAAATAGAAATCTGATCATGTCTTTCCTCTATTCCAACTCTTCAGTAGTTTATAGTTTTTAGAAAAATATTCCGATTCCTATGCTGCATACACAAAGCTCACTATAATTTGGCACTGGACTATCTCTAGAAAACTGTCCATTCATTCTCCCTATCTGCTGGTGCAGGATCATCAGCCGGCGGGGGTGGGGAGGGGGGGGTGGAAGTACTCAGAAGGAGCCTGGAGTTCAGTGGTGTGGCAAGGCATATTTCTGCTGTCATAATTTCCAGAGCCAGTAGACACACACAAGGAGTTGTGTTCTCTGAATTACACAGGTTTACATTAAACAGTCCTAATTTGAGAGTTAGATTTAAAACAGAAACCAAAGAAGAGAGCCAAACTGAATTCAGAAACTAGAAGAATAAAGGATAAGGTAGTGTTGGTAGGAAGGCAGCATACAGAATTTTGTAGCAAACTTTTAATGTTATTTACATGCCAACTATGTGAATATGCTAGGTTTAATGAAAGTATATTAAAGTACAATGGATATGAACAACTTACTGTGGCCCAGGATGTTCTGTGTTCAAGTATCTGTTTCTGTCCCATGTCACTGCCTCTCTCTGAAATGTTCTCTTCCACTTCCCTATTCTCTCTTACTCCATAAACTCATTTCAAGCATCATCTCTTCTGTAAATAGTACTAGCCTACACAAATTGAGCCTTTACAACCCATAGACACTATGCCAAATGCTTCAATACATAATCTCATTAGGAAAGGTACCTCTATTCTCCTCATTTTACAGATTAAGAAACTGACATTTAAAGAGATGAATCAATTTGCACAAAGTCACAAAAATTAAATTATGGAGTGCAGAATTAGACCCAGACAGTCTGATTAGAGTTTGCGCTCATTAACCACCATTGGCCTTGGCTGATTTGTTATGGCTCTCCATATGCATCTGAGCCCTACTACTTCCTCTCTAATATAACATTTTATTTCTCTGTCTCTCCCAACAATAGGAAGCTCCTAAAAAGCAAGGGTCAAATATCTGCTACACAAGTAGAATTTCAATAAATGTTTATTTCATTAATTGTTACTGCCCATAGAGTTGCTTGGAAGTAGTCATTAAGGCCATCGGGTATTGAACCAAGGAAATTCATGTCAACTAAATGCGGCCTATACTGTTATTCTACAGTATTATTACTTTCTTTTGTAAAATCTGGGATCAGTCAATTAAAATCAGAGTATTCTCTCACCCAGACAGCATTATATATGGATTAGTTTTCTTTTTCTTTTTTATAGTTCATGTAGCAGTTACCAAGATGCTACAGTTACCAAGATATCATGCTACAGTTACCAAGATAATTCTCATATACAGTATGTTTAAGTAAAATGTGTTTTTTTTTCTAAATCATTCTTATTTTGCATTGACTTCTGATCTTCATGAACTATTGTCTTATTCTTTTTCTAACTTCTGTGTTTTGCAATTCTGAGTGACAATTAGACTCAAAATAGCCCTGGTTTGATCAAAGAAGCTTTCAACAAATTGTTAAAAATTGTAAGTTTTAGGGTTTTATTTCAGCCCACCAATAAATATCCCTCTCAAGCTTCCAAGGCAGAGATTTTCAACTGCTGTGCCACAAGAATTTATAAAACATGGAATGTATGACGATTGGTCAGGGGCACTGACCTCTTCCCTTTTCCCTTAGATTGTCAAATAAAAAAATTTCAACAGACAGCCAATACAACAATAACCATCCGGTATGAATGAATCAAAATTATACTGATTTTTTTTTGTCAGTCTGGCAAAAAATATATCATTTTTGGTGTGCCACAGAATTTTAGTAATTAGTTTATATTTGCCATGAGATTTAAAAAGCTGAAAATCACTGTTCCAAAGGAAGAAAAAATAGAGGGGGAAAAAACTAAAATACACTACTGGGAAGTGTGCACATTCTCCAGTTCCAACTGGGCTCACTAAAATTAGCCATTAGTTTTGCTAAGACAGGTGCCTTCTAGACCCAGAGGAAGGAAGTGAGAAGCAGGTCTACATGAAAGGAGAAGTTTGTAAACATGCCCAGGCCCTGCCTGTTCTTTAATCCACACCTCTAGGGTCAGCAAAGTGATTTCACTCTGGGTCAGAAGGAGCGTGAGGAAATTTTATCTCATTTGCTTCCAAATTTAATCCTGCCCAGCTTTAAAGACAGCTGTCAGGGTGAGTGGTGCTGGAATGGGTGAAGGTGTGGAGGAATTTAGAAAAAAAAACAAAACAAAACAAAGAGGGAGAGAGAAAACTCACGGACATGGACAACAGTATGGTGACTGCCAGGGTGTGTGTGAGGAGGGAAGAAGGTGGAGTAGGGTATGGGGGAGATAAATGGTGATGGACAGAGATTTGTCTTGGGGTGGTGAACACACAATGTAGTGTTTAGATGATGTGTTGTAGAATTGTGCATCTGAAACCCATATAACTTTGTTAACCAGTGTTACCCCAATAAATTCAATAAAAATGAAAAAAGGAAGGAACAGTATAGCTTGACAATATATGAATACTCATACAAAAAAATTTACAGTGCAGAAACCAAAAAGGAAATAGCTTCAACTTTTTATGAGCTAACTGCAGCTCTTCTATTAGAAGGGAGAGAAAGACATTATAAGCTGTTCAGTCAACACCACAGATTTCACTAGGACCACTTGCTAATGTTGGGGGTGATGACAATGTGAGTAGAGTAGGTCCCTTCCAACCACGGGCTCCATTTACCTTCAAGAGTAGAGGGCAGTCTTGGAGCCCTTGCCTCTGTCTCTGGAGCTTTCTATCACAGCAACTGCTCCATGGCCCATAACAGCCTCTAGCCTCTGACACCAGGGGCAAGTCTCCAAACTTTTTTCCTGTCTGTCATGATGTAGGCAAAAACTGCGACCTTGGAAGATGTGTGCAAGGTGGCCAAGATACAAAGGGCCTCAGGAGAGCAAGAAATACTCATCTATTGTGTCAAACTCTGAGATGTTAGAGTTTATCTGATCCTGGAATCAGCTTTATCTTACCTAATTAGGCTTCCACAGAATTGAAATGAGTCTGTAAACCTAGAGGAAAGGCTATATTTTCTGAGTCAGTTCTCTCTTTCAAGGGAGATTTTCCATTGAGTTCCAACCCTAGAAACACTAATCATTTAATTTTATATGTTTTTTTTTTTGGGTTATTTGTTTCTGTTAGGTTAGGTGGCTCAGGAAGGCGGCGCAAGAAATAGAGAGTCCAGTGAATCAGAAAAAAGAAAGGAACGGGAGACCCACGTACCCCAAAGACAGGGCACGTGGATTCACGCCAACATGGAGGGGGGCGCTTTTTTTATACTGCGGTTGGGTGAGGGGCGGGGACATGAGCTGAGGTATTCAGTTGAGGAAGCTTCAGCTGCAGGAGGGTCAGCCAGGTATTCAGGAATGAGTCAGCATCTGTGTGGGGGTATGTGGATTCAGGGAGAAGAAGCCGGTATCTGTGTCTGGCACGTTGATCTGTGAGAAATTCCAGGGGGAGTCCATTGTCTCATCACATGTCTGCATGTATCCGTCCTGGGCTCTCTCCGACCTAACAGTTTCCTTTTATTTTAATTAAGAAAGAGTACATATTTTTTTACTAAGATCTCTTCGGGTATGTCTTTATACATATAAATATAAATGCCTATTATTAAAGAAACTTTAGAGTACAAAACGTGTTTTTCTGGATTAAATTTCCATTGAAATAATAGTTACAATAATAGTTACACTACTTAAAATCTGGTGTGGCCTTTGGTCAAATTATCATGCATTATAGGTTAGTAGGATATAAACTGAGTTTACTGCTAACAATATAATCAACATTTATCAAAATTTATCAATTTAAAATTAAGCCAGACAAATACATTTGAGAAATTAATGAACCCTTTATAGTAAATAACATGAAAGTTAATTGATAAAAATAAGTGAAATGTATAAATGAAAATTAACTTTCATATTTAAAATTATCAGGAAATCATAAACAAAGCCAGGAGAAAAAATGCTTGCACAAATAAATTTTTATCATAACTTCCTATAGCAGTGGTTCTCAACTTTCCTAATGCCGCGACCCTTTAATACAGTTCCTCATGTTGTGGTGACCCCCAACCATAAAATCATTTTCATTGCTACTTCATAACTGTAATTTTGCTACTGTTATGAATCAAAATGTAAATATCTGATATGCAGGATATATTTTCAGTGTTACAAATTGAACATAATTAAAGCATAGTGATTAATCACAAAAACAATATGTAATTATATATGTGTTTTCTGATGGTGTTAGGCGACCCCTGTGAAAGGGACGTCCGACCCCCAAAGGGGTCGCGACCCACAGGTTGAGAACCGCTGTCCTATAGCAAAAGCAAGCAAACAAACAAACAAAAAAAGTATAGGAAAAAAAATCTTTCTTCAAATAAAGAACTTCCATTTGTCGGGGGAGTCCCAAAATACAGCACATCAAAACCCCGCTGTTAAAGGATGAGAAAACATGTACAGACTGAAGCACAGAAAAGTGACTTCCTTCAATATCAGAAGAGGAGGTTCCTAAATTGCTTAAGAATTAGAACAAGTTCCTGAGTTTCCAAATTTTTGGACTTTTGGTACTGCAAGCTCCGAATAGCACTAAGCACTGTTTCAAAATATTTCAGAATAATAATGTAAACTCTTTGGTCATGTCATCTGAAAAATGTTCCCTTTTTAGCACTGCTGACATTTACTTTTCAAACAAGTAAAAAATAAAAAATTAACATTCTCTGAGGAATTTGAATGGTAGGAAAGGAAATATTTTCAAATGAATTTTACAATGCACCTGAGTGGAATTAGCTGATCTGTTTTAAAGCTTAAATCATATCCATAAACCTTTTCAAAAGACACTAGTCACAGAATCAACTTAGAAAACAAGAGGCACTCATATCTGCACAGATTTCTTTTTAAACAGTAATTGTTCCTTTGTCTTTTATAAATCCCTAAAGAGAACAATGCTGTTAATTAATAGTGAAGCAAGCTTCAGTGGTCTATTCATATTTTCTGACATGTTGCTCTGGAGGTGGTAAGCAGCAGTGTTGATAACTATATTGACTCAACTTGGAAAGAGATTAAGAATCTCAATATGACAACAAAATATGTATTTTCTTGTTATAGAAATATTTCACTACTTTGTTCAAAATCTACAGTGGCTTTCTTAGTCTTTTTGCATATGAGTCAAATTCCTCTGCCTAATTTTTAAAGTCCAATCCACACCCTTGCCCCTCAATTTACTTGCTCAGATTCAACTCTATTTTTTTTTTTGCACGTGTCATTTTGAATCAGTTGCTTCACTCTTTGCTTCCATCCATGTCTACTGTGTCCTCTAAATTTGACTCAAAAATCAACTGTATGTATTACATGGGAGGAAGATGATAACTAGAAGTGGAGAAGGACCTTTATGTTTTACCCAGTAACATTTTATCAAGCTTTTGGAAGACAATGCTAGTTGCCTATACAAAGTCCATTCCCCCTCAAGTAGCAGGGGTTTACTTTGTTCAGAGTGGCAGTGAGCTTTTCTAAAAATATTTCTCCCGCCGAAACTGGTTTGGCTCAGTGGATAGAAAGGTCCCTGCGGACCGAAAGGTCCCAAGTTCGATTCCGGTCAAGGGCATGTACCTGGGTTGCGGGCACATCCCCAGTAGGAGATGTGCAGGAGGCAGCTGATCAATGTTTCTCTCTCATCGATGTTTCTGGCTCTCTATCTCTCTCCCTTCCTCTCTGTAAAAAATCAATAAAATATATAAAAAAAAATATTTCTCCAGGCTCCCTTGCTGCTAAGGGTAGCCACATGACACAATTCTGGACAATGAGAAACATTAAGGTTTTCTTGGAAAGCTGCCACTTTTCTTACAAGGAGCCCCTCCCAGCTTCCTCCTTCCTTCTGTCGGGGCTATGTCAGAATCCAGATTTTCCATATACTACTTGTCTGACTTTTGGCAACTTAATTAATATCTCTGAGTCTCAGTTTTCTCATAAATTTCCCATCAAAGTGGGAATAATAAAAATAATAAGATGATGACAATATCAGGCATAGCATAATAAGGTTGTTGTAAGGCACATAGTGAGCACTCAATGAAATATAGCTATTATTATCACTACCAAGTATCCCAGCATACTAGCACACCCCTCCCCTGTTCTGCTGCGTGTTCCTGAAGCACTCATGACAAAATTAAAAAGTACTGGAGGTCAAAAAGCCATACAAACTTGCGGTCCTCTACCATGAGTTTGTGTGACTTTGAAAATATATCACTTCTCTTGGCATCAAAGTCTACATCTGAAATATGAGATAAAACTACTGGTAAGTCATTTTCAGTTTTAAAATTCCAAAATTATTTTTTAAAAAAGCAAGGAGGAGCTTTTTTAATAAATTAGAGTAGTGGTTTCTTCTAGGGCAGTGGACGGCAAACCGTGGCTCGGCAAACCGCAGCTCGCGAGCCACATACAGCTCTTTGTCCCCTTGAGTGTGGCTCTTCCACAAAATACTGACTTCTGTGCATGGGCCATGAAGTTTCAATCGCACTGTATGTGCGCGCCCGCACATGGTATTTTGTGGAAGAACCACACTCAAGGGGCCAAAGAGCCGCATGTGGCTCGCGAGCTGCAGTTTGCTGACCACGGTTCTACGGGACAGGAAGAGAGTTCTTTTCTAGTTAGTGTTACATAGTTGTTTGCCTTATAATATTCATCAAACTGTATACATATTTGTGTGTTTTATATATCTGTATCTTATATTTTATAAATTTAGAGAATCCTCAAAAGTTTATGATGATAGACATACTATTTGCTATTTGTTCTGCCCTCTATTATGTTAGAAATATTTTTCTACTGTGTAATAAAGAATAAAATATGTGATATACTTCCCTATGTATCCTGCTTATTGGTAGGATAGCTCCTTTTACTCTTGCCTTATATTTTCATCTCCTGGTGGGAAGAGAAAGGGGCAAATATCTCCCCAGGAAGGAAGAGAATATGACATAAGGTAAGTTCCTAAAATCCAGGAAGGGTAAGTAAGAGGTAGCCCTTCAGGTTTCTGGAGAGGCTAGAAAAGATAGAAGATCAGACACAAAGTCTTTGCTTACCTTAAAGTTTCAAACCCTGGAAAGGGCTGATATGGGGAAAAAAATACACTGGAAGAGGTCCCGATGGAGGTTTGCTCCATGCCTTTTTTTCTATTAGTAATTCATAGACTATTTTTTGATCAGTTTTAGGGTTATAGAAAAATGGAATGCAAAACAGAGTTCCCATATACCTCTTTCTCCTCCACCCACAGTTTTGTCTATAATTAACATCTTTAATTATTGTGATACATTTATCACACTGGTGAGCCAATATTGATACATTATTAACTAAGTTTATAGTTTACATTAGGGTTCACTCTGTGTTATACTTTCTATAGGTTTTGACAAGAAGTTTGGACTTGTATCCAACATTATAATATCACACAAATAGTTTCACTACCCTAAAAATCCTTCCATCTTCATCCCTACCTCTCCTTGAATTTCTGGCAACCACTGATCTTTTTACTGTTTCCATATTCTTGTCTTTTTCAGAATGTCATATGGTTGGAATCTTACAGTACACAACCTTTTCAGATTGGCTTCTTTTACTTAGCAATATACATTTAAGATTGTTCTATGTCTTTTCATGGCTTGATAGCTTCTTTCTTTTTAATCATGATAGCTCCTTTCTTTTTAATCATTGAATAATATTTCATTGTATGGATGTACCATAGTTTGTTTATCCATTCACCTACTGAAAGACATCTTGATTACTTCTGAGTTTCAGCAATCTATATATTAGTATAGAAAAGCCTAAGCGACCCAACGACTGGTCAACTGGTCGCTATGACGCACACTGACCACCAGGGAGCAGATGCTCAATGCAGGAGCTGCCCCCTGATGGTCAGTGCACTTCCACAGTGGGAGCGCCACTCAGCTGACCGACGCGTGCCAGAGGCAGGGCTCAGGGCTGGTGAGCGCCGCTGCAGTGGTGAGAACCTCTCCCAATTGGGACTGACTGGGCACGAGCCAGCGGCAGGTGCAGCAGGGCCGGGATGAGCTTGAGTGGCAGGCAGGAGCGGCAGGTAGCATTGGACTGCCCGTTTCGGCCCAATCCCTGCAGGCCACGCCGAGAGACCCCACCGGTGCACGAATCCGTGCACCAGGCCTCTAGTTATGAATAAAGTTACTAATAAACATTCGTGTTTCAGATTTATATGGACCTAAGTTTTCAACTCCTGTGGGTAATGCCTTTTTAGGGAGACACAGCATCTGACATGAAATCATCCTTCTTCCCCTGCCAGTTAGAAATGGCAGATGCATTGTAAATCTGGAGATCATCCCCAAGTTTGCACTGAAGCCACTGTTGACTTAAAAGGGATTTCTATATGTCCAATTGTCTTAAGGTCACATCAGTAGTATCTCCAAGAACCAGCTCGCTGGTGCCTATCATTCCCATCCTCCCTCACCCCAAAAGTTTCCAGCAAGGAAGGGGAACTCATGGAAGGTTTTGGAGAGAGACACCATCAGGAATAAAGGAATGCAAAATAGCACCTCTAAAGACCCCTGATACCAGGAGGCTGTAGCAGTGTGTGCCCAGCAGGTATTTTCTAACCACTAAATGTGTCCCATGATAGAACCCATTGCTGGACATCACTACTGACAGGCACCAGATCTAGTGAAGACAAACGAGGCCAGAGCCCAGGAAGAACAAACAGGGCAAAGAATTCAACAGGAAATGCCAATCTCGACTCTCAGGTCAAGTGGGACAAATGTCATCATGGGAACAACCAAAACACCTGAAAGGCAAAAACAGGCGAAACACCCATCTGGGCTCCCAAAGCCCCTTCTCACTACCATAAGGTCATAGTTGCTGCCCTCTTGTACACAGACTTCATGTTTGGAAATATGAGAGAAGGAAGGAAACATCCCTGATAGGGATTTAGATTTTGAATGGGTCTAAAAATCTTTTAGCTGACATGATGAGGTATTCTTTCTTCCGCCTTTATGCACCAGCCCCTAATTGGAAATGAAGGCCCATACTCCTAAGGATGCTTAGATCATTAGAGGAAGGGGCAGGGACGGATCGGGGAGAGACTAGGAAAAGAAGTTAGTCATCTACGGGAGTTGGTTACATTTTTATTATACTCTATGGGCTGCATTATATATCATATTTTGCACAGATGTGAATCACTAGTCAAAGGACAGAAGACAAGGACTTATCCTAAAGGCAATGTAATCTGCCAGTTAAAGGCTCAGACCTTTAACTGTGTGTGTGTGTGTGTGTGTGTGTGTGTTCGCGCACGCATGAATCCTAGCTCCTCGCTTATCTTGAGCAAGTTAATTAACCTGGCTGAGCATCCGATTACTTATTATAAAAACTATAAATAATAAAAAACTGCTGTTTACTTCATGAGCTGCTTTGATGTTTAAATGAGAGATGCACATATTCTTCAACATAGTACTTGACACCAAGTATTATTAAGCTCTAAACTTTACACTTTGTGTATGTAAGTCACCCAGGTTATTTGACCCTAAATTTTCCACTTGTGATATGAGGGAATCACTGACTCTTTCACAGTGTGGTTGTAAGGATTAAATGAGGTAATTAATAATGGATAAGTACCTAGCATATACTCAGAACATGTTAGTTTCTCCCATCATCTCTAATAACACCTAGAATAGTGTACTATTTATTATAGGTACTTACAGCCTTTAAGGCTCTATTAAGAAACTAGCTTGTTTCCATTTCTGAAATTCCTTGCCTCTTTAGTGAATTATTACCTGGGGAGACTAAACTTCAGCTTCATGGCACTTATGGAACCAGAGTTGAGTCTGGTTAACTTTATAAGGGACATGCATCTATATTTCATATGTCCTTGTTTCTCTCAGTATATATTTCTTTTCTATCCTTCCTCACCCACATCTCCCTTCACTTCCTAGAGTTCTCACTTCAGCCCTACCCAGGACTCCTTCCCCTATAAGAGCTGGGTCACCATAACTCTTTTACTGTCAAATCTTGTGTTCTGAGAGCCTTTGCTCTGCTGTCAGTGGTCTGAAAACTGGATCCCTCTTGGATTCTTTATGGTAATGAGTTAATTAGTTCATTACATCTTCCAAGGTGTTCCATTTTAACAGGATACTCAGGTAGATTTTGTGCTTTAATCCAAGGGAATAATTTCTTTTATAGTCCTAATATCACCTTTGAATGCTAATAAAGAAATATTTTAAAGTTAGACATGGCTTTGGGACACCTCATATCATATTTAGAGCCATCTACTCTCCCAACACCTGGTAAACCCTGATCAAGACAGTATAAATATTGGTATCCTAGAGACCTGATAATGTTAATTTATCTCTATTATATAGTGCCAGGGAGTGGCATGGAGCACTCACTGTAAGCATAAGCCAAATAAAGGAAATTAATTAAATGGAAATAATTTTACTGACTTGGAGATAAAATTTTACCCTCAAACCTTTGCTGGAGTTCTAAATGTTATATTAGAAACCTAAGAGCACTATAAATTTCCCCTTTAAAATAGAGATTTCACAAAGGGAGTATATATACTAATGTGCTCATTGGGAACATACTGTATTTATTCTTATATAAGTCAGCTTTGCCCAATGCTTGTGTCTGAATTTAGGACATTAAAAATATCTCAAATCTGTGGTGTTATTACAGGGTTTTAATGCTTATCATCTTTGTTCTTCCCATAAAATGTAGGTGCATTAACATCATCTCTTGCCTATTCTCTATGGAGCCACTTTGGCCTCTTACATAGAGAAGAAGGAAGTAGTTCTTGCTCCCTTTCCTTCTCACTCAGAAAGACAGGCTTTCTCCTATCTCCCTATCCTATCAGGCCACAAAAGATGAGTTCTGCTATTAATTTTTGATGGGTTACTAACACAATGTGCTTAGAGAAAACTGTAGGAAGGTTAGATCCTAGAACTGATTCATGATAGTGCCACCTTGCTTAAAACTTGAACATTCTCTTCTTAATCATGAATTATTTTACTCATCAATTTTTGTTGAACCCAGCTATTGGCAATGCGCTCTGCTAGCAACTGGTGAATACAAAGAATTATTCCCTCCCTGAATGGCTCTGAACAATCTACTACAAGGCAAGGTATGCACAATGTAACTCGGTTATATCACCAGGGTGGGCAAACTATAGCTGTTGGGCCAAATGTGCCCCATGGCTTGTTTTTATATGGCCTACAAGCTAAAAAAATGTTATTTACACTTTTAAGGAATTGTAAACAAGCAAAACAAAACAAAAGAATATGTGACTGAGTGTGAAAGTGGCCCATGGAGCCTAAGCTATTTACCATCTGGCCCTTTACAGAAAAAGTTTGCCCATCCCTGATCCATACAGTACTACATATAACTAATAGGACACAGTCCATCCCCAAGGGCAAATACTAGAGCACATTCTCATGGTCTCCTTATACACACACATTACCCAACCTCCTATCTGATGTGTTTCCAAGGGTCACACATGCTTCTCTGTATCGTGAGAGAGAATTTCAGTCCGTCTTAGCCCTGTCTCCCAGAGCTGACTTGTCCATAAGGGCATTTACAGCAGGATGGTAATAGCACCCTTAACTAAGAGTTGTGTTTAAAGCACAGAAGTGGGGTGAAAGCATGCTCTTCAAGGGTTTGGGAAAAGGGTTATACGCAGATTTTTTACTGGGCTGGCGGTCAGTGCCCTTAATGCCACATTGTTCAAGGGTCAACTGTACTTAGCTCTGCCTTATTCGGTGGTTCCTAAACTTGCTGCACATTAGAATTACTTGATGGACTTTTAAATATCCCAAACTGCAGATGATACTGAATAGCTCTTATGTATCCCACACTGTACTAGCATTCTGTATTCATTATTTCCTCTAGTTCTCATCATACTCCTATTAGGTTTTATTATTTTTAATTTACAAAGTAGGAAACTTAGATTAATTAAGAAACTTTCTCGGTATTTCACAGCTCATGTATAAGGAATGGGGATTTGAACCCAGCTATGCTGACAGAGTCCATACCTTTTTACTACACTGCATTAGGCTACAAAAATATTATTTTCCCCCTGGCTTCTCCAATTCTATCTAAATCAGCTTATCATAACATTTTTCAAACTAAACTGCATAAAAAGAAAAATTAAGTCTGTATTCTGTGGGGTTTCTATCCATATCTTCTGTAACTTTACTAATTCCCACTTTGAGCCAAAGAAAATAAAGGTTAATTTGTGTGGCAGAGTCAGATTGTGAATGACTATTTGATATATAATGTTAATTGAGTTTAAAGTGTATTTTTTTTTCCTTTTACCTATAGGCCAGTTAACAGGAACAGATTAGAAATGGTTATATTCATGGATTCTACCCAAGGCCCTATTCAGCCATCTTTTAAATATGTAACATTTGCTGTAAAAGAATTTGTATTGGCTTAAAGAAATCTAATCACCACCATTAGAAAATTAATCACACATGTATACACATTTTATATACGTAAATAATTGTTTTTGAAACAGACAAAATTCCTGGCTGCACCATGATTATAATAAGAGCTGTAATAAGACTCTGCTCCAACACGTTGTTAGCGTAGTACTTCCATCTGTGCGTACTTAGGAATCGTGTCAATTTTTATCATGTAGCAAGACACAGTCAAATTATTTCCATAACTTTGGAAGTTACTCATTCCACATTTTCTTTATTATTTTTTGGCATTTGGGGCTATTTATTGCTCTGACCAAATGTCTATGCCTTGATAGCAAAAACATTAGCTTTCTTCTCATCTTATTTGATATTTTTGGAAGAACAAACTGACAATTCCCATGAATGATTTTGAGTTAGCAGGAGAGCATCTGCTGCAGGATGGCTCTTCCTCTTTTGAAGTTCACTGAGAAGCCAATTTCATCATTTTAAAAGCAGAAATATTGCTGATCTTCATGGCAATAAAAGTAACCTAAATTTAAAGACTGACCACTCACACCCAGAAAAACCTTAAAACGTTATTATTTAGTTGGTAGATGCTAGCAAATGCTAACCACACTAATAGTGCATGTCCATAAATCTGACTAATGAACTGGCCTATCCTGTAATCACGTATTTTTGGAGGTCTTGAAATTTATCTTTGAAAATCTGATACCCACAGTAGATTCTATTTTTAAAAAGTTAAATGGTGGAGAGAGACAGACACATTCTCTGCATTTGATAATACTTTCATTTTAAAATTGGTACATGAAATGTTTTTCAAAGGAATTGTCACACCTAGTTAGTTTATTTCTTTATTGTTCATACTGTGAATTTTCTTCATCCAATTTTTAGCATTCCTTTAGTGGCCCATTTTTGCAACATGTTTATTGGTTTTATTTTTACAAGATACATCTATCATTAAAGATCATTGGGAATATATTCAAATTTGTTAAAATACTGGGCTTAGTAAAATTACAACAGGCAACATAAGCCAGATTGAGAAATATCTTGCCAAATAATACTTCAACAAGCGATTTGGAGAGACTAAATTTTTTTAAAAAAGTAGTTGATACCTGATCAAAAATATAATTTGCTTTCCCATTTTTTAACATTAGTGTTCTTATATATATATTAATTCCTATATGGCTACAATTTTAAAATATGCCTGGCATTTGTATGCGATTGCATATAAATGTTTGTCTTCAGAGATTCAAAAAGAATTGAGAAGTTCCAACCGGCAGAAATTATCTTTAGAAAGTTAATTTGGAATTCTGTTACAACCTTTGAGCTTTGAAAGCATGAACTTTTTCCAAAGTAAGGTGGGGAGGGGTAGGTAATTCTTTTAGTGACCAATCTAATATGTTTCTGAGTTTTCCCTCTAGAGAGCAGTGATGGCGAACCTTTTGAGCTCGGCGTGTCAGCATTTTGAAAAACCCTAACTTAACTCTGGTGCCGTGTCACATATAGAAATTTTTTGATATTTGCAACCATAGTAAAACAAAGACTTATATTTTTGATATTTATTTTATATATTTAAATGCCATTTAACAAATAAAAATCAACCAAAAAAATGAGTTCGTGTGTCACCTCTGACACGCGTGTCATAGGTTCGCCATCACTGCTCTGGAGGAAAATATATTTGAGTGGCTGTTGACTACTATACTCAGTCTTTGTAGCAGCCAGAAAAGAGAAAAATCTCTAACTATTTTGGGGACTGGTAAGCACTGGGATAGGGGAAAACCTATTTGGGTAGGATGATCAAGGATCGCCTCTGAGGTGGCAAAATTAAAAACCAAATTCTGAAGCAAGGAAAAAAAGAAACCAATGTAAAATGTGGAAGGTATGGAGGATTTTCCAAACAAAGGGAGAAAGCCTGTAAAAAGGGATTTGAGAAAAGCTATTCCTATAGTTGGGGAATGGGCAGTTTGTCAGTGTGTCTGAATGAAATGGTAAAGGAAAGAGTACCACAAGAAAGAGATGCAATAGATAAGAGAGAACATTAGTGGCGTTGTAAGCACGAGAAAGGTGTGTTTTTTAAAAAACATATTTTCATTGATTTCAGAGAAGACAGGAGATGGAGAGAGATATAGAAACATCAATGATGAGAGAGAATCATTGACCTGCTGCCTCCTGCATGCCCCATCCTGGGGATCCTGCAACCCAGGCATGTGCTCTGACTTGGAATGGAAACGTGATCTCCCGGTTCATAGGTCAACTGAGCCATGCTGGCCTGGTGGGAAAGAGTTTTAAGCAGAGCAGTGACTTGATTTAACTTCAGTGTCGAAAAGATTACCCTGTATAATAGAATATAAACCAGAAGAGGCAAGATCAATCAATAAACCCTTTTCAAAAAAAACAAACAAACAGAAATAACCAAAACTAGCTCAAGAAGATAGAAAAAAATCCCAAAGGTTTTAGATTGATAACTTAAAAGAGGTCCCAGACACAGAGAGTGAGAAATGAATTTCTAGCCACCAATGAACATAAAATTGTTTTTACTCCACCAGTTCTTAATGGTAGAAAAACATGAGAATCTATTAATAAAGTTAGAGTAGCCTTAAAATATCTGATGAAAGTAACAAAATAACCCCACTTTGTACTTTTTACTTTTAAACAGAAGGTGTCCCATTAAGATAACCCAACACACTAAATATTATGGAGAAAAATCATATGATTCTACCAATGATTGCCATAGATGTATTTGATAAAATTCAACAGATATCCCTAAGGAAAACTGCAACTAAAATAGAAATGAACGAAAGCAATAGGGGTTTTCAGGGGCTTGGCTAGGCATTCTCAACCTTAGCACTGTTGACATTTTGGACCAGGTAAGTCTTTGTTGAGGAAGCTCTCCATTCATTGCAGGATATTTGTTAGCATCCCTAGCCTGTATCTATTTGATGCTGGTAGCATGTACTCCTCTCCCCTAGTTGTGGCAATCAAACATATCTCTAGACATTGCTAAATGTCTCCTGAAGCACAAAATGACCAGTTGAGAACTGCAGAGTAGAGGACAATGTCATCACAATGTTTAGCATATTTTATGGCTTTATATGGTTGCATACCAATAAATTTTCAGTTGACATTAGCTTGAGCTGATAAAACAAAATACCATCGATTGAATTGCTTAAACAACAGAAATTCATTTTCTCAACATGCTGAGGATGGAAATTTTAGATCAGGGTATCAGGTAGTTGGGTTCTGGTGAGATCTCTCTTCTTGGCTTGTAGGTGACTAACCTCTCACTGTGCCCTCACAGGCAGAGAAAGAGCAAGTTTGGTGTCTCTTCCTTTTCTTATAAGGAAGAACCTTATGACCTCTTATAAGGGCATCAGTTCTGTCAGACAGGATTCCACCCGTATGATTTCATTTAAACTTAACTAGGTCCTTAAAGGCCCTATCTACAATATAGTCACATGGGGAGTCAGGGCTTCAACACATGAATTTTGGGGTGATGTAATTCAGCCCAAAGCACTACCTAAACAAATTTTTAAAAAATCTATACCTAAGCCCAACAACTACTTTATATACAACGGCCATTGTTTTATTAAAATCAGTAACGAGACTGGGATTTCTGCTATTATCACTATTCTTCAACACATTTTTGGAGACTAACAAGGCTAGAAAGTTGAAGTTAAAGTTTAAAAATGGAGAATAAGCCCTAACCGGTTTGGCTCAGTGGATAGAGCGTTGGCCTGCGGACTGAAGGGTCCCAGGTTCGATTCCAGTCAAGGATATGTATCTTGGCTGCAGGCACATCCCCAGTAGGGAGTGTGCAGGAGGCAGCTGAATCGATGTTTCTCTCTAATCAATGTTTCTAACTATCCCTCTCCCTTTCCCTCTCCCTTCCTCTCTGTAAAAAAATCAATAAAATATATTAAATACAAATAAATAAAAATACAGAATGAAAAGATAATATATTTTCAGTTGGTATGGTCATATACAAGATATTCTGCTAAATATCTATTCACATTAATAAGAGAATTAGGTAATGTGGTGGGCCAGATACAAAATTAATAGGTTTTTTCCTTCTAATATGCAATTAGAAATTGATAAGTATATTTACAAGTACAATAAAGAAGATAAATTACCTAAAATGAATTTAAGAAGACAGGAATTGGATCTAAATGAAGAAAATGATATTTTATTGGAAGACATAAAACAAGATCTGAAATTGGAGAGACAGGTCTTCCTATATTAATATATAAGTTTATTGTAGTTCCAAAAAGAATCTCAACAAAATTTTTTCCCAATTGGTCAAAATAATTTTAAAATTCATATGAAAAGAGAATTGGCAATAACTTTCCATTTTAAAACTGATATCAAGAATGGATTTACTGTATCAGATTTTAAAAGTACTATAAATATACTTTAATGAAAACACTATGCATTAGCATGATAGACATAGATAATTGGCATAAAATAAAATCTAAAAGTAACATAATAAATAAAGGTGACAATTGATTTAGGAGAAAAAGAATTTTTTCTCTTAAATGACATTAGCAGTCCTGGTTAGTTATCTGAAGAAATATAAAAGTATCCTACAATGGCTAAAGATATAAGTGTAAAAAGTTACAAGACAAAAATATCATAAGAATAATTAAGAAACTTTAAAAAAACACACCTTGAAATAGAGACAGCAAGTCAGTAAAGTCTTAAAAACATATAGAAAAAGCAGTAAATTTGGTTACATTAAATTAAGATGTTTCTGCCAAAGAAAGACAAGCTATTATCCAAAAGAGAAAAAGTAATTAACAGTGGTGGCAATGAAGATGGAGAGAAACAGGAATACTTGATATCATAAAGTAGCAATAACAGGATTTCCAGATAGATTAGATATGGGTTTGAGAGTGGGAAGAAAGTTAAAAAAAAGGGGGGGTGGGAGGGAGGGAAGTAGAATTTGATCAAAATTTTATGAGATAATTTAAAAAAATACAAATTACTCAAACCAAATTAGATTCAAAAGTATTTCTTTGAAATGAGAAAAGAAACCACAACAAATTACAAATTTTAAAAAGCTGCCAGATATTATAATAATTACTGAAGCAAAAAAATTATGATACACTATTTTTTAAAAATTCTCAATGGTTGGAGTGTTGGCCTGCACCCTGAAGGGTTGCAGGTTCAATTCCTAGTCAAGGGCATGTACCTGGGTTGCAGGTTCGATTCTCAGCAAGCCCAGTCCGGGCACATGTGGGAGGCAACGAAACAATGTGTCAATTTATGTGTCTCTTTCATACTGATGTTTCTCTCTCTTTCTCCCCTTCCCTACCTCACTTCTACTCTCTAAAAAAAAAAAAAAAAAAATCAATGGAAAAAATATCTTGGGTGAGAATTAACAAAAATAAACACCAAACTAACAGACATAAAATCAGCAAGGAAATATAAGATCTGAATAATTAACCAACATAAACTTGTCACACCACCCAATAAGAGCAGAGTAAACATTTTTCAAACATCATAGAATATTTACCAAATGCATTGTATCTTGGACATAAAACAAACATCAATAAATTTAAAATAATTTAAATTATACAAAGTATGTCCTCTGATCATAATAAAATCAAACTAGAAATCAATAACAGAAAGACAATAGGAAGATCTCCAAACACTTGGAAATTAAACAATATACTTCTAAATAATGGATCAAAGAGAAAGTCTCAAGGGAAATTTAAAAATACAAAGAAGTAAATAAAAAAATGCACCATCCTATATAATAAAAGGCTAATATGCAAATCGACCAAACGGCAGGACAACCGGTTGCTATGATGCGCACTGACCAGGGGGCAGACTCTCAATGCAGGAGCTTCCCCCTGGTGGTCAGCCAGAAGCCAGGCTCACGGCTGGAGAGCGCAGTGGTGGTGGCGGGAGCCTCTCCTGCCTCTATGGCAGTCGGACATCACCCTGGGGCTCCCAGACTGAGAGGGCACAGGCTGGGATGAGAGACGCCCTCCGAGTGCACTGTTTCGTGCACCAGGCCTCTAGTATTAAAATATGTGGGATGCCACTACAGCACAGCTGAAAAAGAAATTTATATAGCACTAAATGCTTACATTAGGAAAGAGAAAAGGTCTCAAACCAATTACATAAGTTCCTATCTTAAAAAATTACCAAAAGAGAGCCAAATAAGCCCTGGCCAGTGTGGCTCAGTTGGTTGAAGCATTGTCCCACACACCAAAAAGGTGGTGGGTTCAATTCCTGGTCAGGGCACATACCCAGGTTGTGAGTTCAATCCCGGGGCAGAGTATATGTGGGAGGCAACAGATTGATGTTTCTTGCTCACATCAATGTTTCCCTCTCCATCTCTTCTATAATTAATTTTTAAAAAGAACTAAGTTGTTTTTTTTAAAAGTCAAATAAGTGCAAAGCAAACACAAGAAAGAAAATACTCTAAATCCCTTCACTTCTCTTGTTACCAGGCCTAGATTCCATTGTCCAGCATTATAATCATTCCCTTACACTAATTACTTGCTTCTTTCTCTTACTTTTAAACAGAGCTAGGAAAAAAAGCCTAATTTTCATTTTACAAATTTCTCTCTCCACATTTGTTCATAAACATCTCAATATTACTGGAGAAAATCACAGCAGTGCTGACCAGAGTAATTTCCAGTCCGTGACCATACCCTTCGAATGGTCATTTGACAATGACAATCAAATATACCCCAATTCTAGAGCAAATTTGCTTTTCCATTATCTCAGCAGATGATTTTTAAATCTCCAACATTCTCTTCTCCCTTGTTCTAAACTAATAAACTCTGCATATCCTATCTAATAAAGAGGTAATATGCAAATTGACCGTCACTCCAACACACAAGATGGTCGCCCCCATGTGGACACAAGATGGCCTGCTGGGAGAGCAGTTGGGGGTGCTCAGGCCTGCAGGGGAGGGCAGTTGGAGGGACCAGGCCTGAAGGGTAGGGCAGTTGGGGGCGACCAGGCCGGCAGGGGAGGGCAGTTAGGGGTGACCAGGCTGGCAGGGGGGTAGTTGGGGGCAATCAGGCTGGCAGGGGAGTGGTTAGGGGTGATTAGGCTGGCAGGCAGAAGTGGTTAGGGGCAACCAGGCAGGCACTCAGGTGAGCGGTTGGGAGTCAGCAGTCCTGGAATGTGAGAAGGATGTCCGACTGCCCGTTTAGGCCTGATCCTAAACGGGCAGTCGGACATCCCTCGAGGGGTCCCAGATTGGAGAGGGTGCAGGCTGGGCTAAGGGACACACACCCCTACCCCTGGGCACAAATTTTGTGCACTGGGCCTCTAGTTTTATATAAAATAGTTCTACTCCAATAAGAACTATTCTATAGTAGTATACACATGTATGCCTCCTTTTTTGTTATAACAGAAAAGTCACTGCTCCTATTTTAGCTCAACCTCTCTACATACCATTTTGTTTTTTTAGAAATATTTACTGCCATTTTTTTCTTTCTCTACTTCATTATTAATTTATCCCTCTCTACTGGATCCTCTTCCCATTCAAACTGAAGCATGCTTTAAGATTACCCATCAACACAAACGAAAAAGCAAGCAAACAAAAACTTTTCTTTGACTCCACATCCTGTTGCAGCCACTACCTATATCTCTGCTCTACTTCATAGAAAAAATAGCGCATTGTCTATATTCACAGTCTCTACTTCACATTTTCCCTTCAAATCATCCTTATTGGGTATTTCTTTGACTTCTCTAATAAAATGGACCTCATCTCACCAATGACCTCATCTTACTAAAGCTAATGTTCACTCCTCTGAGATCATCTTACTTGAGCTCTTAACATTGGACACCATGTACTCGATTCCCTCTTTCTTGACATACAGTCTTCATTTGGTTTCCAGGATATCATGCTTCCCTTGCTTTTCTCTCATCTCTTTGAATGCTTCATCCCAAACCCTTTATCTCTTCCCCGGGACCTCTAAAATATTTTGGCGGCTCATGGATCTTTTTTTTTGGCGGGGGCGGGGGGGGGGGGGCTCTTTTCTCACTTCTATGATCTAATCGTGGTAATTTCAGCCAATCCATTGGCTTTAAATGCCATATTTAGCAGATAACTCAAATTTATACCTCCAGCCTAGACTTGTCTTTAGAACTCTAAACTCTTATATTCTATTTAACATTTCACTTTTGATATTTAATTGAAAACTTAAACATGACCAACAGAATTATTAACACTCCATCCCAATTTGTTGCTCTAAAGTCTTTCATCTTTCACTTAACAGATTTATCATCTACCTAATTGCTTTTAAAAAAATTATAAGTTTTGTAATCCTTGACTTTTCTTTCCCTCATAAACTATATGCCATCCCTCAGTAGGTACTGTTGGTGCTACTTTCAATATGTCCTGAATCTGTCCACTTACTCCCATCCCCATAACTATTACCTGAGCCCACATCACCGACTCACCTCCTATTTCCTTAACAACTGACTTTGTGAATTCACTTAAAACTAAGACATGGCTGGCAGGTCATTTTAAAACAGTAGCACCTTAAAATCTCCAGAGCCACATAATGTATTTGCTTTTAATTTGGGTCTCCAAAGATATTTTAGGGAGCAACTATGGAGAAACTACTTCAAATGTTATTTTAGACTGTAAATACCTGAGCTTATACTTTAAAAAGACAAATAAAAGCAGAAAGAGGAATGGATAACCAGTGGTGAATTTAAACTACTTGTATGAGTCCTTCAGAATAAATTTAGGCATAAATTCTCACAGAACTAAAGTTTGTATAAAATAATAAGGCAAAAAGTGGGGAATTTTAAAAGTTATAGTAATGAGCAAGAGGAACAAGCAGGAAGAGATAGACCCTCTGCTTGACACAGATGGTGATAACAGATGACAAGAAGAAAGCAGGACCAATTTGTTCCTATCTGCCTGTCTCTGTGGCAAAGACAATGATCTTCAGACTGGAGAGGGTGGAACAAACTAGTTTAAGAGTTTAACTAATGTCAAAGATAGGTGGCAAGACAGAGAACAATCCCAACTGGCATGGCTCAGTACTGAGTGTAGCCCTATGAACCAGGCAGTCATGGTTTGATTCCCTCTCAGAGCATATGCCCAGGTTGCAGACTTGATCCCCAGTGTGTGTATGTGTGTTGTGGGGGGGGTAATGGAGGAGGCAGCCATTGATGTTTCTGTCTGTCTGTCTCTCTCTCTCTCCTTCTCCCTTCCTCCCTAAAATCAATAAAAGTATATTAAAGAAGACAGAAAACACCAAGTGTCCTGGCTGACATGAACTTCACTGGAGGCTTGGTGAGAACTGGGGGATGAAACTTCAGGACCAGCAATTGTTACCTCTGAGGAATGATAGGAAAGGGAAGAGGTAAATTCTGCAATTATAGATCAGTGAGCCTGATATTAATTCCAGTGCAAAATTATAGAATGGGTTATTAAAATGAATGGGTTTTCAAGTAGTATAAAATGAGAACATGTAAATTCTTACAAAGGGAAGTGGTATTCACTAAGACCAAGCATGGCCTCGTTAAGATTAAGCTATACCAGACTAGCCTCGTTTAATTTAGGCTATTACTGTTATAAAGAACTATTTTTTTTACATTTATTCAATATTGGGCTCTAGGTTAAATGCTTTATAGGATTTTTTACTTGATCTAAAGTATTAATTTCCTCCACTTTATAGATGAGGTAACAGAAGTTTAGAACAATAACTAGTCTGAGACCACAAAGCTAAAACCAGGGAACATGTATGTAAGCATAGGTAGCCACATTACAGGACTTGTGCTGTTAATCTCTATGCTATAATGTCATTAAATAGTATAGGATGGGTGTATCTCAAGAATGTTATTGTATAGGTAGAATAGAATAAGAAGCAATATATTAGGAATAAATGTAAAATCTATCACTTAGGTTTTTCAAAATCTATCTAATATCACATGGAGAAGAAAAGAAGAGCTAACAACAGTTTATGAATAGCTCCTTCTCATGTGGCCAGGGCTAACTCAGTGGCATCACAGCCAACGATAAAGCATTTCACCAAGGCCAGAAGGTCAAATAAGAAAAGTTAAGACTATATAATTAAACTGACTCTTTATTGAAAGGCTCCAAGATCACTGTTGAGGGAAAAACAGTGATAATAGGTCCAGATAGTAACATGGCAGGAAATATTACAGAACAAACAGCCAGAAACTTATCAATGATGAAAACTTAAAAGTACGAGAGAAAGATTTCAGCAAAATCGAACACTTTAATGCTTTCTTTCTTCACATATACACCACCTGCCGGGGAACAATTCCAGCATGTCATAATTTTATGAGTTTCATCACAAGGTTGATGAAATTTGGAGACTCAACAGGGTTGAGTCACACATATAGTCACCTGTTGGAAATGGCTAAAGGCATTTCCCCAAACCTGAACAGGAAACTGATTGTGGCTGCCAGACAGCTAAAGGGCATCTTAATCTACATGTTATTGCCTCCTACTGGCCAAACACCTGAACAGCCGTAGGCTGTTCTCCAAACTGACAATGCTTCTGTATCCTTTGAAACCTTACCCTTTGAGGTGTATTATCTCCACTTTGCCTTAGGACAAATTGTGTTAATAAAAGCAAGGGTCCTAGACAAGGAGTCAGTCTTCAGTTCCTTTAGCTGAAGGTCCTCTGACCCCCAATGCCTTTCAAAATTATATCTCCTCTCTGGACTCTTTATTAGTCTCTGGATTCCTATGTCATCTACGCGCAACACCTTTTCCAGATTCCTAAACCCTTCTTGATGCTGGGACATGAACCCCGGCATAAATGGACGCCCAAAGTGGGACTTTCTGAACCCTGGCAGCACCAACAATAACCACCTTTCTCTCCTTTTTTTCAGTTGAGATATATTTGAACATTATATTCAGTTGAGATATAATATAATACTATTATAGTTTCAGGTATATACCATAATGACTTTGTATTTCTATATATTGAGAAATGATCACCACCATGTCTAGTTAACATCCATCACTACACATAGTTATACCTTTCTTCTTTGGAATGAGAACTTTTAAGATGTACTTTCTTAGCAACTCTCCAGCACACAATATAGAATTGTTAACTAGAGTCACCATGCTGTATATCACACCCCCAGGACTTATTTATTTCCCTCTCCTCTCTTACATGTGCAGTGGAAGGCCTCGAATTACTGAGGGCTTTCATTATTTTTCTTACCATCACTATCAGTAGGCCTTCAGGTGGCTTTTGTAGCCAACAATGTTTCTTGATTTATTATTTTAATGTTTAAAATGTCTTTAACTTTTTAAAAAATCTTTTCACAGGTGTACTATTTTAAAGGATTTTAGGCTCAATATGCATGTGTCCCTTGATGTTAAGGGAAGCCCATTTTCAGACTATGACAGTTGCACTGAAGCCTTATTTATTTTCATGTGGTTCCTGTTAGGTTTTTTGGGGGAAGTGTGTATAGCAGCTCCCAAAAGCTTTGCATATTGTAAAAAATACATTTGGTAGAAATATGAGTAAAGAGTGTCATGTGGCTATCAAATAAGCTAAGGTGAGTTGATACTACATTAACAAAATTATAACATACAGGGAGAAGGAAGTAATCATTTCTCTCTATATATAGCTAAGCCCACACATGGACTAACTCTTAGTTCTGATACTTAAGAGGATGAATAGATACTCCTGTATTTCCAGAGGGCACCTGGGTGATGAAGAGATTTGGAATTATGAAATATGAGAAACTTTTGAAGAAACTGGGATGTTTTTCCTGGAGAAGATATTAGTCACTATTTACCATTCTGCAAAAGTGACTGAAGTAATAATAGGTTATAAGAGAGCAAAAAGAAAAATAAGAGTTTTATCAATGGGGAGGCAGTGTAGTGGCTGAAAGTACTGGTTGTAGAGTTAGACTGCCTGGGTTTATAGCCCAGTGAAACTGTTTCCTAGCTGTTTGACCTTACTCAAGTTACTTAACTGCTCTATGCTGTAGTTTCCCATATACACAGAGTGGCCAGATTATTATGACCACCTGACGTTTGTAGGCAAATTAGCTATAATTTCGCACTGAAGGTGCTAGAGGGCCAGACCATTATAAATAGGGAAGCAGGTTGTTTACCACGACAGTAGAAGCGATTTTTTCTGAAGATATGGGTAAACAAGCGATTTAACAGCCTTTGAACATATATATACTGAGTGGCCAGATTATTATGACCACCCCATCAGTACTTTGTTGGGCCACCTTTTGCTTTCAATACTGCAGCGATTCTTCTTGACATTGACTCCACAGGATGTTGCAAGGTGATGCTAGGAATCTGACACCATGCCTGATGAATAGCACTGTCCAGTTCTGTGAGATTGGATGGTTGTGGAACCAACTGCCTGATGGCCCTTTTAACTTCGTCCCACAAATGCTCAATTGG
>NW_005366833.1:1104058-1119157 GCF_000412655.1 Myotis brandtii | reverse complement strand
AAAAGATCGGTGGAGAGACAGCTGGTATCTCAAAAAACTCGTTAGTCGGGACACTTGTAAGTCAAGGCCCCACTGTATAGCTAATTTGCCTGCAAACGTCAGGTGGTCATAATAATCTGGCCACTCAGTGTATATACTAGTAATGGTCAATGATTAAACATATGACATCAGGATTAAGCTATGTTAAACACTTGATACATTTTAGTTATTAATAAAGCACAATAGAAATTTTCCTAATGTTGGATAACATAAGCTAATCATTGGACTTTTGATGATGGCTCAGTCAAGAAAAGGAGTGATAGGAAAGAAGAGAATGGTAACAGTCAGCTTTGAGAATTTGAGCTTGCATGTGATTATCATGGCATAACTTTTTTTGTTGTTAATCTTCACCCGAGGATATTTTTCCTTTGATTTTTAGGAAGAGTGGAAAAGAGAGGAAAAGACAGAGAGAAACACATCAATTGGTTGCCTCCTGCAGGAGCCCCTACCAGGACCTGGGCCAGGAAGGAGCCTGCAACCAAAGTACGTGCCCTTGACCAGAATCGAACCTAGGACCCTTTGGTCCATAGACTGATGCTCTATCCACTGAGCCAAACCAGCTAGGGCTGGCTGAAAGAAAATAAATTATAATTACTTAAGTTGGGATATCTTAAAATATTTAGTGAGGTCCTATAACCCAGTAAGATAAAACACAAACCGATTGCTATTTGATTTTTTAAAATTGGATTGTCAAGAAGATGAGTCATCTAGCAGATCTGGGTAAACTTCTTGGGCTTTACCAGTTGAGAATATTCTATCAAAATTACCAAGAAAGTTACCTCTCTACTATAAATAGAGGTGGCCATTAGAATAAATTATAGTACCTGTGGATTATTTGAAATAAGGAAAATATGAATATACAAATGAAAGTGATTCTATTATGAAATACATTTAATTATATCTTTTGGCAACTGATATTTCATGTCTTCTGTGTGTTTTGTCCTAATCTTCTCCAAAATGACAAATTTTAAAAACAGAAGCTTTTTATTTGATAAAGAGTTGGGTAGCAGTTAATAGGTGTCTGTCTATAGTTGAACTTTTAATAAGGTGTTAGACATCAAAACAAGGACATCAATTTAAATAATAGTGGATTTCAATTTTATCCTGGACATTTTGGCTATGTTAGTAATCTGACTCTCCTGATCACTTCATTTCTTTAACAAATTTTTATCGAGCATTTACAATGTGCCTTTTCTAAACCCTGAGAAAAGAATAGGAACATAACAGACGACATCACTGCTCTCATAGAACTTACATTCTAGTAAGGAGATACAATAAGTCTGTAACAAACGAGAAAAATTCTAGAAAGTGTTGTGTTAGCAGAGAATCAAATAGGGCACAAAGATATGAAAAGACCAGAGGCTATTTTGGATTGAGTGGCCAGGAGTCCTATCTAAGAAATTTACATCTCAACTGAGACATAAATGACAAGAAGGATCCATAACTGTTCTAAGAAAATGAATGACTAGTACAAAGATCCTAAGGTAAGAGAGAATCCCAGTTTGGCTGAAAGATTGTGGACAAGGTAGAAACAATGTTTATGGGAAGTTCAGTGATGCAGAGTCCAGATCATTTATGACACTATAGGACAAGGTAAAATATTGAGATTTTAGCTACCATCAGAAGCCAGGCATTTGGTGGGTTTTAAGCAGAGGAGTCACATGATCTGATTATATTTTAAATAAATCACTCTTGATTCTGGCCGGTTAGCTCAGTTGGTTGGAGCATCATCCTGATACACCAAGGTTGTAGGTTCAATTCCCCATCAGGGCATATACAATAATCAACCAATGAATGCATAAATAAGTGGGACAACAAATCCATGTTTCTCTCTCTTTCTCTCTCTCGCTCTCATTCTCCCTCTTCAACCCTTTCTCTAAAAATGAATAAATACAAATCTAAACAAAACAGTCAGTCAGTTGCTTTTGCTGTTACATGGAGAATAGATTGTAGAACCAAGAGTGCAAGCAAGGAGACCAATTGAAGATTATAGCAATAGTCCTGGCAAAAAATGGGGAAGTCTTAGAAAAAGATGGTGGTAATGGACATAAAAATCAGTCAGTTTTGGGTCACTTTTGGAGTTAGAAGTGATAGAACTTGGGAGTGTATTAGAGAGAGATAAGGCTAAATTATAAATGTAATCTAAGTTTTTGACTGAGAAATCTAGCAGAAATTGTGCTATTTTCTGATATTTGAGAGCTTGGGGAAGGAATGGGTTTGGGTGTAAAAACAAAACGTTCTCTTATGGACAAATCAAGTCTAGATGCCTATTAGTCATCCAAAAAGAGTTGTTAAGTATGACATTAGATAATTGATCTAAGTTTCAGAGACAGGTGACAAATGGAAGATATTATTTGAAAGACTAGACTACCTAACTCCAGGACAATAAGTCAAATCACTTAAGAGAATAGGGCCAAGTTACTGAACCAATTTAGAGATTGGATAGAGGAAGAGGAGAACCCAGAATACAAAACTGAGAAGGATCAACCAGTGAGTTAAGAGAAAAGTCAGGGGATGTACTAACCAGGAAGGTGAAAGAGGAAATCATTTCAAGAAAGAGGGAGTGATCAATTGTGTCAAATGCTGTTTGAAATGAGGTAAGATAAGAACAAAGTAGAGAACATTGAATTTGGCAGTAATGAAGCTCAATTGGAATAAATTGAGAAGAGAATGTGAGGTGATGAAAGAAAGAGATCCACTACTGACAGGAGAAAGTGATAAGACAATGTAATTATTAGAGCCCTCTGAAACTGGACAGGCCTACTCATGATATGGAAAGAGTTCAAAGGAAGGTTTACAATTATAATGAGGGGATTTGTGCATCTGTTTGTGAGTTGGACCGGATGACCCTGAAAATACTTAGCATACAATGATGTTCTAAGATTCTTTTATTCTACAGTGTTTATCTGATGCAGCTCTCACTTGCCTAAATTGTCAGTGCAGTGTCCCTCACCTGATCCCTCTGCAACCTTATTAAGGACAGATAAATTATTTTCATTAGACTTTATAAAATACTGGAAATAGCTCTTGAAATTTTATTACTTTCTCAGTAGACTCTAGATTGGAAAAACTAATCTCATTCAACTGTCATAATGTAGGTAAGGCAATTAAGGCTTTGAGAAGTGAAATGGTTTGTTAAATATAAAATTCAAAGATAACAGTAAAGCTAAGACTAGAACTCAAGTCTCCTTGTTTCATTTCATTTTTAAAAATATATTTTTATTGATTTGAGAGATGGAGAGATAGAAACATCAATGATGAGAGAGAATCATTGATCAGCTACTTCCTGCACACCCTATACTGGGGCTCAAGCCCACAACCATGATGACCAGGAATCAAACCATGACTTCCTGGTTCATAGGTCAACACTCAACCACTAAGCCACGCCAGCCAGGCTCTTTGTTTCATTTCTTATCATCTTCTTGGTTCTCCATTTTTGGTTTATATCTTTTTAATTTTCATAAACTATCTATACTAATAATAGAGGGATATACAAATTGTCCAGGATGCCATCACAGTAATAGTAACGACCAAACAGCATGCTGCGTGAGGCGACAAGGCCAGCAGTGGGGTTAGTGAGGGACGACCAAACGACTAAACAGCAGGCTGCATGGGGCAACCAGGCCCGCAAGGGGCAACCAGGCTGGTGGGGGTGGGGGGCAGTTAGGGGCAATCAGGCTGGCAGACAGAAGCAGTTAGGGGTGATCAGGCTGGCAGGAGGGGCATTTAGGGGTTATCAGGCAGGCAGGCAGGTGAGCAGTTAGGAGCCAGCAGTCCTGGGTTGCAAGAGGGATGTCCGACTAAACCGGCAGTTGGACATCCCCCGAAGGTTCCTGGATTGGAAAGGGTGCAGGCTGGGCTGAGGGACCCTCCCCCCTACGCATAAATTCTGTGCACCAGGCCTCTAGTGGTTACATAAACAGAGAAGTCACAGTGGCAAGGATGAAGGCTATGCAACACATAGCTCCCACTTACCAAGGCTAATCTAGCTACTGCCACTGCCAAGTATCCTATTTCCCAGCACAGAGACAAATGCTAAATCCTGATATGGCTTAATCCTCAAGAATATAAACCAGCTATTTGGTGACAAACTGACCACTTGATAAGGACAGCATTTGAACTTGGGTGGGATCAACACATATTCCAGGTTTGCCTTTGCCATCCACAGGACCTCAGGCAGCACCACTAGTCAAGGGCTTACAGAGTTTTGGATACACTGAATTGGAACTAAGACACCCATTTGAAAATGAAGTGAGAGGAATTTTAGGATAAAATAGGCGGGTTTAGGGAATTTTAAGAGGGTACATGGGGAAGAAATGCATAGGTGAGGGCTTGGAGCCACTAGAAGGCATACATTCACAGAGAATAAAAAAGGTGCCACAGAATAAGGGGAGAGGAAGACAGACATTACAGAAGATAAGGAAAAGTCACAGAGTATGGGGAAAAAGGAAACAAACTTTCACAGAGGATAGAGAAATGCCAACAATGGCAGACAGATTTTCACAGGAGATAAGAGAAATGTTACAAAATAAGGGGGAGATAAAATGGGGGGGGGGCAACACGGGGGTTCTGGGCTTTGAAGCTGATATTCTGCAAAAAGAGTGACCAATTAGAAGAGAATAGGATCATAAAGTGAGGAAGGGGTCCAATTAGAAGGGACCATGAAGAGACAAAAAACTACAGCATTTATAAACCTTAGAAAAAGGGGATTTGTGGGTTACCCCATTGGGACTCCCTCCCTACATGGGAGTTTGCATTTGCTTCCAATAAATTTCCACCTTTTTCATCTACCTCCTTTTGTCCCTGGCTTCATTCTTCAAATCCATCTGGATAGGGACCCAGGAAAGAAATCACCCTTGCATCCTTCTCAGGAAAACAACCCAAATCAAAAGGACATATGGCAGTGAACACATGACCATGAGATCCACCGGTTTGATCACATACTACACAACCTAGTTGCAAGTCTGATAGTGACAGAATAGTCTTTTGTAAGTGTAACTGAGGCAGCAGCTTGGATATGAGGTTCTATAAGAATAGGGGGTTTATATTCCATGACCTCATTACACCTAAATAATTAAATAGCTGTTGTGTGATGCTAAGTTTCCAGTAGGTAGAATGTTTGGGCCTAAGACCCAATAGAAGGCAGTAGGAGTATCCCTGCTTACAATCCCTCCAAGTGACCAATTTATAGAATACTAGAGGCCCGGTGCACAAAATTCGTGCATGTGTGTGGGGGGGGATGGTCCGCAGCCCAGCCTGCACCCTCTCCATTCCGGGACCCGTCAGACATCCCTCTAGCAATCCAGGACCGCTGGCTCCTAACCGCTTGCCTGCCTGATTGCCCCTAACTGCCTCTGCCTGCCGGCCTGATCGCTCTATCTGCCTCTGCCTCAGCCTCCACCACCGCGGCTTTGTCCAGAAGGACATCCAGAATGACATCCAGAAGGTCGTTCAGTCTAATTAGCATATTATGCTTTTATTAGTATAGATGTGCTTCCCATTTCTACAACTCTAGACAACATGGGTCCAGATGTTCTGCTTCTCAGAGGGGGAAACGTTCCATCAAAAGACACAGCAAGTGTCCCATTAAACTTTACTACTACTTTCACTTTAGGGTTGTCATGACAAGAAGAAAGCAAAGAAAGTAGTAAGAAGAAAGGAATCACCACCCTAGCACAGGTATTTGGCTGAAAATCAGGTAAACAGGACTATTACTTAACCATGAGGGCAGGGAAGAATATGTTTGGTACCCATGCAATCCCCTGTGGAATCTCTTGCCCATTTTTGACTATAATTGTATAAATGCAACAGCTATGGCCTAATTATATAAATGCGACAGCAATGACCTAAGAAAGTCATAGGCTCAGACCAATAAGGGACATCCCATCATGCAAGCCACCTAGATCACTTAGACCAGCAAAGATGTTAGCCAAGAGTGAATGGAACCTAGAATAAATAGTAGAAGAAAGATACAATGAAAAGTTAATAAATATTTAAGTAAATTCAAGTGGAACATGAGATAGACTTTAGCAAATATTATTTTATTTCTCCCAGATTTCCCCTTCAGGACTTAAGAATTCATTTCATCAGTTGCTGGTAGCATCGACAACCAATGGCTCTCAGCTAAATTTCTGTATGTGAATTGCCCTACTCTGAAAAGAGCTGCCTTGCCCCAGTTCAGACCTACTCCAGGGCACAGTCCCCATTCAATTACTGGGTAATAATGGGTTTCAAAGACTCAGACCCTTTGCTTCAAGGAGTGACAACTCTGAAGGGCCATTCATTCCCAGAGCTCCCTAGGGTCTTTATTGCAACTTCATTGTAGTTTCACCCAACCGTATTTCCTCTACTTGCTCATATAAGGGTTTATCCCATGGGCACTCACCAATAAAACTACTGCACACAACACAAATCTTTTTCTTAGACTCTGTTCCCCATATACAGTTCAAAAAGTACATGGCATGTCCATGTAAGATAACATCTTCTAGTAATGAGAATGATATTGTACTAGATTATTTCATGGAATTGAGGAAATTAGGTTAGGACAATTATGAAGTGTATGCTCCCACTTTTAAAAAAGAAAATGAATATATATAAATATATGTACATTCATCCTTCAAAGAAGGATGAAGCAGTAAAATATTAACATTGAGTATCTGAATACTAGGCTCATATTTTTTCCCTATATTTTTAATAATCAACACTAGATATGTTATTTTTAATCAGATAAGCTCATTATTTTAGTAAAAAGTTCTGTATACTATACCTACAAAAATAGAGACATATGTATACAGCAGAAAGAAATAGAGACAATAAACAAGGTCCAATATAATCACTGTCTATTCCAGATGACTCTTGAATTATGAATTGGAAACAATTTATCTCTCTTCCCTAATTCATCCATGGGACTAATTGAAATATCAGGTTAGATGGACAAATAGGAAACTACACCTAGGAGTGGATGGGTGGGTCATATGGTCACTCTATACTTAACCTTTTGAGGAACTGTGAGATTGTTTTCCAAAGTGGCTGTACCATTTTACATTCAGCAGTTATTTATTCTAAGCCACGTTATTTGTCCACCCTTGTCCAAACAGATTTCCCTTACAGTCTGAATATTCTGCCAGATACTGATTAGTCATTTGTCTTAGATGGGTCTGTGCAAGATCCTAACCAAGAGAAAGACTAGGGAAAGTCAGAATAATTTGGTTGGTTCCCAAGGCGTCATCCATATGGTTAGAATGAGTCAAACATTAGTTTCTCTTTGAGACCGACACGCAGCTCTTAGAACATTTTCTTCACTATTCTTGTCTAGCCATTTAAAGCATGCATTCATGAGCCAACCCACTCAAGAATCACTACTTCAAAAATGGAACTTTTCTCACTGGCTGTTTATCCCTAAGATCCTCTAAGAAAGGAACCTCATTATTATCCACTCAATTGCTTTACCTTGCCCAGGGACCCAAATTTTAATTAAAATCAGAAATTGTTATCCAGTACAAATTGTTTTGTTTGTTGTTTACAATTTATGCTACATAAATTATATAAAAAGGTGATCCTTGCTTTTCCTTTTTCTTTTCTCAACACTAAATCATCCCACATTTTTTAGGAAATTTGCCATATACTATGGTTGAACATCAAATTCAACTCCAAGATTCTGGGAGGCAATTCTCATCTACTAAGAGGACCATACAAAAAAAAAAAAAAAAAAAAAAGGGACCATACAGTTTTTTAAAATATTTTCTGGTAATAAACATTTTAATTTGGAAATTGTGATTTTTATAAGTGGCATCAAGGATACCAGCGGTCACAGTGTTTAACAGTTTCACAGAAAATGCAGAAGTGTTTTTCAAGTGGGTGTTCCTTGATCAACTCTAAATAAAAACCAAATGAACCACATCAAAATGTATTTTCTGTGAAGATTTTTTTTTTTGAGGAGGTTAATCAAATGTAGTTCAAGAACAATGTGTCTGCATTTAATGTGATTTTGAGCTTCACTAATTTGAAGTGGTGTGGTATAAAACATTAATAAAATCTCTCTGCATATATTTTGAAATAATTCCTATTTCTTTTGCTAACCTGACTAAGTCAAGAAAGGCCTGCATGGCGGCCTTGCAAACTCAAGAGACCTAAAGTAACCACAAAAGATGGTCTGAAATTAAAACCTTTAATTAAAAAACCTTTTTAGTGGATAGTCATGTCCTAGGCCAGTATCTTCCCTGACAAAGGTCAATTTCCATCTTTATTGAGCCTATTGTCTTTTTGCATCTAAAATAAAATAACATGCCTGTGGAATCTCAGGGTAATTTGTAACTTTGCTTTTTTCCAGACCCCTCAGGGCACAGCCCTGGCACCCTGGGGAGACCACAAATTCCCTCATTGTTATTGTTATCATGTTAATTATTAACTGTTAACTATCCTATACCCACCTGTGTAAAGGAAGCATGTGTCTATCATTTTAGTTTTTATCCAATCCTAGAGGTTCCCCCACCTCCTTTGCTTTCTTGGGCCTCCCTAATCTATCACCCATGGATTGTAATGTATAAAACAAGATGAAAAACCGCCATTCTCCAGAACACTATCTCAACACATTGAGATTCTGCTTCCTGGCAATTGTCCACAGTTTGGCTCAAATAAACTCACAAAAATTCCTTACAGGTTTGAATGTTCGTTTTTGTTAACACTTTCAATTATAAAAATGATCAAGAATTATACAATTCAAAGCTGGCTGAATAAATTGTAAACTGTTTTTTGCTATTTTCATTAGGAGGTGGCAAATTAGATCCATTGTCTTTTGTCAAATCTATTGAAACTTAGTCTTGAACTATACAGATAAAAGATAGGTGAAGTTTCCAGAAACTTATCATTCACAATAATGCAACTGTCCTGTTCCTACCTTGCTGGTGTGGTGCTCTATCTTCACAGAAAGAGAATACTTAATTTCTTAGAGACATGGTTACGTTATATATGCTACCTATAATATTTACATATTATTACATTAATATGTTGCATATTATATAATTCTTGGCCAGTAGTTAAAATTCTGGCTGAATATCAGAGTTACCTGAACAGTTATTTATAAGCCATGTTTTGTCATGAGTATGAGAAAAATATTTTTTGGTCATTTCTGAATACAAAATATTTTTACTTGGATCAAATTTCAAAGGTATAGGTTATGCTGTGCAAAAATATGTCTCCCACTCCTATCTGTCAACCACCTAGTTGTTTTGTACCGAGGCAAAACCAATATTATCAGCCTTTTGTGTAACCTTCTAGACAAATTTAATGTCTATATAAGCAATCTGTTCATCCTTCTTTGCTAAATTGGTAATAAATGATACAGCCTTGCATTTTTCACTTGATAAAACATCCTGAATTTTGGCCCATATACATACATAAACAAGTTCCTCACTCTTCTTTGCATATACATTTGTATATTATTATATGGATGCACCCACCATAAGTTGTGTAGTATACATGGAAAGCTTTTTTTTTTTTTTAAAGAAAACATCTTCCTGGGCCCTCTCATAGACCTATGAAATCAAAATCTGTGGACCAGAGTCTGAGAATATGTTTTTGTTGTTGTTGTTATTGTTTTGTTTGCTTGTTTAGAGAAAGGAGGGGAGAGAGAGAAACGTTAACTTATTGTTCCACTTATTTATGCATTAATTGGTTGATTCTTGTATGTGCCCCGACTGGGGATTGAACCTACAATTTTGGCATATCAAGACAATGCTCTAACCAACTGTGAGCTACCCAGCCAGGACCAGGAATATGTCTTTTTAACAAGTTCCCTAGGTGACTGTTGTCCAGTCAGCACAATAGATTGGTTCTGGGGAATCACCATTCTGGGTTTTCTATTCTGAAAATCACTATTTCCAGCTGTGTTTTTCACTGAGGCTAGGAAGCAGAGGTCAACTTTTCAGGGAAGAGTCTGACTTACTGGTAGTACATGTTTCTAAATGAAAGGAGGTACACAATCTTTATTGTTCAATTTTTAGGTCATTTTCAAGAGAAAAAAAAATCCTGTAGATTGGTGCCAGTATAGTTGTCACCTATTGATTTGCTCATATAATACAGCTACAATGTCTCAGTGAACCTCAACTTCTCTTCTGCTTTCCACAGTTCCCCCCAGCAGCTGATTTCCTTGACATTTGGCAATTCTCTGAGAAGAGCTGTAGCAGACGAATGATGATGGCTATAGTTTTTGTAATATGGAAAGGCCACCATGGACACTAGGGTCAAATCCCCAAGGAAAGTGCACCCACCCAACCTTTAGAGAAAAACTGATTTTGATTCTCCAAGAAGGTCACGAAATCTCCTAGGTCATCACTGTATTCATCTGGGCAAGAGAAAATTATTTCTTTTTATCAAACAGAAAAATCAAAGGCAGGTCATTACATAGCTGTATCTTCTCTCTTTCCCCCACTCATACCAGTAAGTATATAACATGTTTTTTGTCTTTGTTTCCCCTTCTAGTAGTTTGTAGTACAAGACAGTACATTATTCAGTGGGATCTTCCTTAAAAGCCCTAATCATCTAATGTAGTAATGAATATGTTTTTGGGTCAATATTTTGGGTGAATATGGATTTAGAACCACACAACTTCCCTAAGAACATGTAAAACAGTTAAAACAGAAATACATACACAGGGTCATTTTGATTTGGGGCAAGTTTAAAATTACTGCAATTACATTTGTATAAATAACCTTTTCCCATCCATCCCTACACTGAACCCTTCATTTTTTAATAGTTGCTTCCATTCTGTTTTTGTAAGGGTCATTATTACTAGGAAGGCATAAGTAAAACAGTTAATCAGCTGAATTTGCCTGGAGATCTTGCAAGTAGACTGACAGCCCTGCTATAACTGACACATTGGTTTTGTCTGAGAAATTTGAAAACATGAATCAATTGCTTAAAACAACTAAAAGAAAAGATAAGTGTTCCTTACTGCTTTGGATACTAATTGTTCATGGATTTTCAGCATCGTAATCAATGGCAGTGACTTTTGAGATGAATTTTATAAAAATAGGAGAGGAACTAAGGTATTAATTATGTTCTACATAGATTACTTAAACAAATTTTATAATATGTAATCATATGTCCCCACTTTATAGATGAAGAGATTGAGGCTCAAAGAAGTTATATAGTTTACACAAATCATACATCTAGAAAATGGCATAGTTAGGGCTGGAAACTAGTTCTGATTCCAACTATTATGACTCTTCTACTAAATTATGTTTACTATCTAGACACAATATAAAGATAAAACCTATTCAATATTTCATCATGAATCCCCAAACTGGATAATTGTGGCAATTCAATTTCCTAGACAAATATTTCTGTGGCTGAATGGATAATTACTGAACCAGTTGTGCTATCAGATCATTCAAATTATGTGCTATCAAAAAGAAAAGCTATTCTAGATATAGTACTATATATAAACTGAGCATCATTGAGTTTAGTTCAAGGTATAGCTCAGTATAACAGCCTCTTTAGGAAGTTTCCAAATAAAACAGTGATTTTCACTTTTGTTGTTAATGTGCAGTTCTATACCAGATTTAATCAAACATTAAAAAATGTATAAATTTAAATTTAAATTTTAAATATAGATCACTGACATACACTTCTGTAACAACATCACACAGAAAGAAATCAACCTCAATAAGATGACATTTTTTAAGGAGGCTGCTTACCTGTTCTGACCTCTCGGAGTTCCTGAATATTGATGTTGGGTTTATCTAGGTTAGGTATCTATATCTAAAATAAACTGGAAAAATTATAAAGTATTAGACAAGAAAAATAATTTGTTTTAAAAGAAACCCACAGAATTTAATGAGAGAAAATATATACTCTATACCTAGTCTAATCGCAAATCCTATATAATAAAAGCCTAATATGCTAAGTGTCCGGTCGACCAGTTGGCCCTTCAACCAAAGTGTTATCCTATATAATAAAAACATAATATGCAAATCGACCGAACAGCAGAACAGCCGGTCGGCAAGGGGCGGGGCCGGCGAGCAGGTGGCACCAGGCCAGCCAAGGCATGTGCCAGTGGGCAGAGAGAGGGGAAAGCGATGGGGTGGGGCGGGGGGCAGGGGGCAGTGGCAGGGTGATGGGGGCTGGCACCATCCCCTGATCGCCCGTCCGGTCGCCTCCCACAGAGGGATGCCACTGGTGGCAGTGGCACAATGGGGAGAAGGGCCGGCTGCTCGCCACCTGTGCTTTCCCCTGATCGGCCCCCTGGTCACCTCCCACAGAGGGAGGCCAGACTGTGGCTTAGGCATGCTCCCTTGAGCCTAAGCCGTCAGTTGGACATCCCCTGAGGACTCCTGGACTGCGAGAGGGCACAGGCCAGGCTGAGGGACTCCCCCCCCTGCGCCCCCAAGTGCACGAATTTTCGTGCACCGGGCCTCTAGTGTGTGTGTGTGTGTGTGTGTGTGTGTGTGTGTGTGTGTGTATTTTTTCATGCATAATATGCATACATGCATGAATGCATTTGTGTATGTGAGTGATTGAGTGACTGAGTGAGTGACTGAGCATATTCTACTGTAGTGATTGATATCACCTTCTAGCCCTTAGTTAGGTAAATGGAACATCTACACCATAATCTGGTTTTGATTGTTCTTTCATATTCCACCTATCTACTTCCTGCTATTCAATGTCTTGCCATACATAAATAGATGGAATTTCAAGGCCCCTATTCTTAGTACCTATTTATGCATTTTAAAAAATTCATTCTGAGGGTAATCTTTTAAGTTTTGAAATATTTTAATATGTTTAAAATTATAGTCTAATACAAAAAACCCACTCCGGTATACAACTCCAAGCTCCATCAAATTTAACATTTTGCCTTTCTTTCATTTTCAAATTACAAAACATAGCTATAGTTGGTTTTGACGCTCCTAAAAACCCCTTACCAATCCAAGTTCCCATCTCCTCTCCTCACATGATAAGCATGACCCTAAAATTGGTATTTTTCATTCTCAAGCATGTTTTAATATGCTTAAAATGTTGGAATTCATGGACTATGTTTAGGACTCCAGTTAAACATGTCAGGTTAGACATACACATTCATTTTCATCCCCTCTTGACACTCAACTAGAAATGCTGGGAAAGCATAGTCATACAAAGAAAACAAGAACAAGTCATGCCTTGTCCAGTTGCATGTGGGAGTGTGTGTGTGTGTGGGGGGGGGGGGGGGGGAGTGGAGGGGGCAGGGTTATTCCATCAAGAAAGCAAAAAGGAGGCTTTTATTAGGATTGCAAAAACTTTCCCTATTGACTTTTGCTTTAGTGTCACTGGTAAAACTCAAGTCACATGACAAGCACGAGCTGTACTAGTCCTAGGATAGAAAGTATTTTGCTTTTCCACCTTTAAAGCAGAAGTGCTGAGTAGCCAAACTATTGAGTTTGCAATAGGGCCCAAGAACCATACCTGGCTGAGAGGAGAGATCAGAATTATCAATTGGGTTCTAGGAGATTGCTACCTTCAGTAATTCCATAAAATGTAAAGTGCCTGCTTTGCTTATGAAGAGATTTTAGCTCAGATTTCTCCAAAATTTTCTCCTTATAATAGAATTCAGTGGGATGTTTCTCAAGCTTATTTGACCACAGCATTATGTGGTCAAATAAGATTGAAAAATTAGTCCGGCCAGTATGGTTCAGTGGTTGAGTGTCAACCTATGAACCTGGAGGTCATGTATGGTTCAGAGGTTGAGTGTCAACCTATGAACCTGGAGGTCACGGTTCGATTCCCAGTCAGGACATATGCCCAGGTTGTGGGCTCCATTCCCATTGTGGGGCGTGCGGGAGGCAGTCGATCAGTGATTCTCTCATTATTGATGTTTCTATCTCTCTCTCCCTCTTCCTTTCTCTCTGAAATCAATAAAAACATATTTAAAAAAGATTGAAAAATTAGAATTGACTTACTACATAATTAAAATATATTTGTACAATATTAAGCTAAAGGTAATTTCTTTCTGTCTCAAGATTCCTGTTTCCAATGTATTAATAGGTAATTACTGTTCCTTATTGATTTTTCCCCTCCTTTTTCAGTTCATAAATATTAAATTTTACATGAAATTATAGCATCTCAGGTTTCTTAATGCTAATCTCTGTTCTTTTATTCTCATTTCCTCTAGTAATATAAATCCAAAACATGATCTTATTATCATTTCAGATTAAAATCATAGGACTTCCTCCCTTTTCCTTCTAAAAATTTTTAATTTACTTTTTGACATTTAAATTTTATTTTTAATCTATATCAGGCAGACAACCTTGTCATGTTCCCAATTTCGCAGGAAAAGTTTTCAATATTTCATGAGTATCATATTAGCTAAAGTCTTTTGTTGAATTTTAAAATCACATCAAAGGAGTGATTTCTATTCTCAGTTTGCTGAGATTTTTTAAGTCATAAAACATTATCTAGATCAGGGGCAAGCAAACTATGGTTTATGGGCTGATAGCCTCTTTTTGTAAGAAATTTTGTTGAAACATAGCTATGCCCTTTCATTTATATACTAGAGGCCCAGTGCACAAAAATTTGTGCACTCGGGGGGGGGGGAGTCCCTCAGTCCGGCTTGTGCCCTCTCACAGTCTGGGACCCCTTGGGGGATGTCCACCTGCTGGCTTAGCCCGCTCCCCGGGGGATTGGGCCTAAGCTGGCAGTCAGACATCCCTCTGGTAGCCCGGGAGCCCTCGGGGGATGTCCACTTGCCAGCGGGGAGCAGGCCTAAGCTGCAGTCAGACATCCTTAGCGTGCTGAGGAGGCGGGAGAGGCTCCCACCACCACCGCTGTACTGGCAGCCGTCAGCCTGGCTTGTGACTGAGCAGAGCTCCCCTGTGGGAGCGCACTGACCACCACGGGGCAGGTCCTGCATCGAGCATCTGCCCCCTGGTGGTCAGTGTGTGTCATAGTGACCAGTCATTCCCAGTAGTTCTGTTGTTAGGGTCAATTTGCATATTACCCTTTTTTTATATAGGATAGAGGCTTGGTGCATGGGAGGGGGCCGGTTGGTTTGCCCTGAAGGGTGTCCCGGATCAGGGTGGGGGTCCTGCT
>NW_005366833.1:1072724-1103817 GCF_000412655.1 Myotis brandtii | reverse complement strand
CCTGTCCAGCCTGGGTGAGGGGCTGATGGCTGTTTGCAGGCTGGCCAAGACCCCCAGCCACCCAAGCTCCCAGTGTAGGCTGGCTGGAAGCAGGTATCTGGGATTTATTTATTTTCTATAATTGAAAACTTGTTGCCTCGAGCAGAGCCTAGGGCTGGCCAGGGCAGGCAGGAAGCTTGGCTTCCTCCATCGCCAGGGCAACCAAGCCTCCTGCTTGCTCCAGCTCCATGGCTGCCAGCCCCATCTTGGCTGGGTTAATTTGCATATAGTCACTCTGTTTGGCTGGTGGGTGTGGCTTGGGCGTAGTGGAGGTGCGGTCAATTTGCATGTTTCTCTTTTATTAGATTAGATTATCTGTAACTTCTGCACTATAATGACAGAGCTGAGTAGTTGCAACAAAGATACGTAAGTCCTTCAAGGTTAAAAAATATTAATAGTCTGGATCTTTAAGAAGTTTGACAATCTCTGATCTAGATGATCAGATACCTTTATATCTTTTCTGTTAGTGTAGAAATACATTGATAAATCGGAATTGTAAACCAATCTTCCATATATAAAATAAACCAAATAAGCCCCATTTGGTCATTATTATTCCTTTTAAAATGTGCTAGATTAGATTTGCTGGTATATATTTTTATGTATTTTTCCCTTTTTAGCTGCATCATAATTTTCATAGAGTGAAATGCATACATTTTAAGCATAAATTTTGGTGAATTTTGACAAACATATACATACATGTAACCCACACATTACTCAAGATAGAGAATATTGCTATCACCCCAAAATGTTCCTTCATGTAACTCCCCAGTCAACTTTCACCCTTCCCACATCAAATTTAGTTCATACTCTGAATTCTTTCACTACAAGTTAGTTTTATGTCCTAGAACTTCATATAAATGATATCTTAATATATGTATTCATTTGAGTCTGACTTATTTCATTTAGCATATTTTTTGAGGTTCATCTGTGTTGTTGCATATAAAAGTACTTCATTCCTTTTCATTGCTGAACTGTATTCCATTGAGTAAATATACCACTAATATTTTATCCATTTTTCTGTTGACGATATTTAGTTATGAAAAAAAATGTTATGAGCATGCTGACATGACTTTTTGTATATACATGTTTCCATTACTCTTGAATAGATAATAAAATGTGGAATTATTGTTTCATAGTATACCTGTGCATACAACTTTATAAGAAACTGCCAGAGTAATTTTTAAATGATTGTTCTATTTTATACTTGTACCAACAAAATATGAGAGATCTGGGATTACATCCCCACCAATATTTGAGACAGTCATTATATATCATTTCAGCTATTCTAGTAAATATGTGGTGGTACCTCATTGTGATTTTAATCTGCGTATTTGATGATTTAATGATTTTGAACACTTTCATCCTTTATTGGACATTAGTGTATATTACATTCAGAGTGCCTATTTGTCTTTTGCTCATTAATAAAGTTTTTAAAATCTTTATCTATAAAAAATTGGGTTGTCCTTTTTCTTGAGTTAGAGCAGCGGTTCTCAACCTGTGGGTCGCGACCACTTTGGCGGTCGAACGACCCTTTCACAGGGGTCACCTAAGACCATCCTGCATATCAGATATTTACATTACGATTCATAACAGTAGCAACATTACAGTTATGAAGTAGCAACGAAAATAATTTTATGGTTGGGTCACAACATGAGGAACTGTATTTAAAGGGCCAGAAGGTTGAGAACCACTGAGTTAGAGGAATTCCTTACATATTCTGGATTGATCTTTTGTCAGAAGTGTGGCTTATATGTAATTTCTTTAATAACCAAAGTGTCTTTTTTGAACAGAAGCTTTCCATTTTGATGAATTCCAACTTACCCATTTTTATTTTATTTCATCATTGGTGTTTCTTTTTCTGTCCTGTCAAAAAAATAATAATAATTGCCTACCTCAAGGTTAAAATGGCTTGTTTCCTGTTTTCTGCCATGAGTTTTAGAATTTATATTTAGGTTAATTATCCACTTTGACTTTTTTGTATAAAAAAGATATGAGGTATGGATCAAGGTTAATTTTTTCTATTCAGATATCCAGTTGCTTTAGCACTATTAGTTGAAAAGAGTATTATTTTTTTGCCATTGAATGGCTTTGGAATTTTTAACCCCTAGAGTGCCAGGGAGCGCGATCGTGCTCCTCCTGTCTTCCGCCAAAAGTGCCGGGAGTGCTATCAACGCTTCGAAATAGCGTCCAGTTCTAAGTCTGCTTTTATTAGTGATGATGATATTGCTAAATATGTCAATGTAGTAAAGGTTTCCTTAAGTTTCTCAATATGTAGCTTCATTTACTTGCGATTCATAATTTTTTTCCTAAACTGCTGTAAAATCAGCAAAAATGCCTTGGCAATTTTAGCATAGTTCCTAGGATATTGGTTGGCACTCAAAGGGTTAAGAATCAGTTGATTATTCAAGTGTAGATCTCTATCTGGGATTTACTTTCTTATACATTAGACCATATGCCAGTGTTACAAGTCCCTGAGGCTCTATTCATTTTCCATCTATTATTTAACTGATCTTCACATTAGATAATTTTTGTTAATTTGTCATCAAGTCCATTGATATTTTCTTCTTTGGTGTCTAATCTATATTAGAGCCCATCTAGTAAATTTTTAAAATTTCAGATATTTTATTTTGCCGTTCTAAAATCTCCATTGTTTTTTTCTAAATACTTTTCATTTATGTATTGAGATTTCCTATTAATTTCTTTTGTTATGTTTATGTTTTGTTTTGTATTCTTGAAGATATCTGTCTTAACAGATCAGTTTGCCAATACGTCATTTCTGTCATATATGTGTTTCTATTATTAATTCACTAGAGGCCCAGTGCACGAAATTTGTGCACTTGGGGGGGGGGCAGGGGGTCCCTCAGCCCAGCATGTGCCCTCTCGAGGTCTGACAGCCCTCAGGGAGGGGGCCTAAGCCGGCAATTGGACATCCACTTAGCACTGCCATGGAGGCGGGAGAGGATCCCGCCACTGCTGCTGCACTCGCCAGCCATGAGCCCAGCTTCTGGCTGAGTGGTGCTCTCCCTGTGGGAGCATACTGACCACCAGGGGGGAGATCCTGCATTGAGCATCTGCCCCCTGGTCATTGTGCATCCTAGCAACAGGTCGTTCTGCCATCCGGCCAAAACTGGCTTTCCGATATCCCCCAAGGGGCCCCAGATTGCAAGAGGGCACAGGCCAGGCCGAGGGATCCCACTGGTGCACAACTGGGGCTGGGGAGGGACAGGGGGGTTGGCCAGCTGGGGAGGGACCACGGGAGGGCTCCAGGGTGTGTCCGGCCCATCTCACTCAGTCCCGATCTGCCGGACCCCAGCAGCAAGCTAACCAACCGGTTGGAGCATCTGGCCCCAGGTGGTCAGTGCATGTCATAGCAAGCAGTTGAGTGGCCTTAGCATATCATTAGCATATTACATTTTGATTGGTTAAACAGCCAACTGAACCAGACACTTAGCATATTAGGCTTTTATTATATAGGATTTCCCTCTTGGTTGTAGGCCATCTTTTCCTGCTTCTATACATGTCTAGTAATTTTTTATTGGACAATTTTCTTTTGTTTAGAGGGTTGAAATTTGTTATGTAGGTAATTAATTTACTTGTGGATAAGCTTCATACTTTAAATGATTGTTTATAAACTCAATATGGGAATTCTATGGAATGGCCTACTTATTAGATTTGGCCTTTTGGGTGTCAACTGAATGCCTGGGGTTCACTGAGGTCTCTTTATTCTGATTAGGTAGAACCCCAACATCTCCTAGCCTGTGCAAGCTCTGGCATCTTCACTCAATTCATAACATTTCTTAGCTTTATAGAGTCTTAACTTGTGCTTTCACAGCTTAGTCTTTGGTCAAATATTCAAGGGAAGCAAATTCATGTTTCTGAAGTTTCTCTTTGCAGCTCTCTGCACTTCATATTTCAGCTTTTCAGAAGCTATTATTCTTATTTTCTTTTGTCTTATAATAAAATTGTACTGGATTCCATTGTGATCCTTCTCTGTTTCTTGTTTTAAATGAAATTAGATTCCCTGTACACTCAGACTGTAGGAGTGGATCTGAGTAACTTTTCTGATAATACGGCTTTGGGATTCACTTTTTATTTTTTCCAAAAGTAATAAAATCAGTAGCCTTTTACTTTCTAAAGACTGCTGCCTCGCATACTCCTCACTTTTTATCTAGACCTTCTTTTTTTTCTGTCAATCATTCTAATGAATTATTGAAACTAATTAGTGAGAACCCCTGACTTTGTAGCCAGCTCCTCAGAAGTGAGGGTGGCTTGAATATTTCCAACTTGTGGTTGGTGTGTAAAGTGAGGGCATTTTTGAGGAGGACTATGCCCTCTACCTGTGAAGTTGACCCAACTTCCACGTCCCAATATCATGGTTTTTGATGAGAAAGGTTGGGTATCAATATATTATACAAATATACAAGTATTTATTATGGAGTAACTCAAATTAAGGAAGTGCACACTGAAATGGCATCTTGTTACTAGAAATAGAAATATTCAACAAAGAAAGAGAATTAAAAAAACACAGAGGAATTAGGGTAAGATTTGTTGTTAGTTTGATGGCATTATTTCTATGATTTTAAATGCTCAAATTCTTCCCTGCTAGTCATTCTCTCAGGGTTCATGATGCATCTCTAACAATAAAGATCAATAGGAAAGTGGAATTCAAATGACGATCAACTACAACCCGAACGTAGATCTGAGGGAAATGAGAGGACCTCTTCCTCCTTATCAACATAGCTACCTGGAAAGAGGATGAGAGAGAAGACAACCAGGGAAGCTGATCTTGTCTATTGTCTAGCTCTGCTTGGTATGTGGAGAAAAAAGTAGAAAGTATAAAAGTGAAAGGATATATATCCTCTGTCAATAAGTTACAATTAATCTACTGCTAGGTATTATAACTAGTCTTTTTCTTGGTCCACTGAGTTATGTCCCTTATAAACAGAGTCTTCTTTTCTCTCTTTGGCAAGTGTGGTAGACCATGAGAGACCTACTACTGAACTGAAAATTTAAGGAGGCTCAGTAGTACAGTAAGAGCTGCAACACAGAAGCATATGCTTTGGCACAACACAGATTTTCCTCCTAAAAATAATGTACCTTCTACCCAGGTCAAGTAATATAAAATACAACAACCAATATTCTGTGGCTGCCAGCCTGGCAGATTTTATTTCATTTTGGGCCACAGTGATCACCAAACTTCAGGTTTACCCCCATGAAAAATAGCAGGATGTACTAGAGATGCATGCTGACTTGTTTTCATTCTTCATCACATATAATTTTGCAATTGAGCTCATAAGGTTTTGCTTATTTGATAATTTACAAGAGAAAGTCACTTTGTTCAAGTTCAAGTTGTCATTATTATCACTATTTGAACTTAGAATATGTGTTCAGATCTAGAGGTGTGTGTTGTTGGTGGCTGTGGTGTATGACTGCATGATTTTCAGGACAGACATTCTATTTGCTCTGCCATACTGTACTTAACATGTGGCTTATCTTCCTATCCCATCCAAGAGTGCTTTAGTTTTTAGTTTTAGGACTGATTACTTTTTGCAATCTAAAGAAAGAAAGCAAGGAAGTAGGACGCAAGAAAGAGCAGTAATAGATAGGATGGTGATGTGCAGTCTTTGTTACAATTCTTCTAATATTTTGTTAAATATGCTATTCCTGGATTCAATCAACTTAATTGGGGGATGTAAACAGTTCTTAGTTGGAGGGAAGAAGCTAAGGTCCACAATTCAATGAGTGGTCATCAAATCTTCAGTTCCCTCATAGACAGTCATACACGTTTACTTCCTCATTTCACCATTTCCCGCAAGGGCTATATTATCACTTCCAATATGAAGAATACAAAGATAAAGATGCCCACTCAGTTTGTAACTCTTGAGATTTGGTCATATTACTGAGTTTTATTAGGATTTTATTGATTTATTCATATGGTTTCTGGAGTGCTAGTACAAGATTAGGCATTGTTTCAGTTAGATTTTCTATTCTGCTGAGGGTCTTTATGTTTTCTTATTATTCTAATACTAGGAGCCCAATGCACAAAATTCGTGCAAGAGTAGGCCTTCCTTCCCCTGGTTGCCAGCACCAGCTTCCCTCCAGCACCCGGGACCCGGGCTTCCCTCTGGCCGCTGGCAGGCACCCAGGACCCAGGCTTCTCTCCGGCCACCAGCAGGCAACCGGGACCCAGGCTTTACACGCAGCCCCGGCTTCGTCCGGAAGGGCATCCGGTCTAATTAACATATTATGCTTTTATTATTATAGATTCCAAATGAAGAGGATGGACTTGAAGACTAACAACCATGGTAGGCTCAGCCTCTGGATATATCCAGAGAGAAATATTCCCTTATTACTCTGTGAGGAAAACCTGTTCATGGGCATCTTCAATTACAAGAAAGTTATGCCCAGAATTGAGGTAACATTGGCCTTTATAAACTTACATTCAGAACAATGCATAATAGATGTACTTCCTTTTCCAGAGGACCCGATTTAGATATATAAACAGCTATGTGCTTTTTTGCTTCAGGCATTGTAAACATGTCCAATAATTTTGTATATTCCTTTATATTACTGAACTTAGCAATTTATAGACATGATATAGGCAACTTCATCTATAATAATAAAAATGTAACATGCTAATTAGATCGGACATCCTTCCAGACATCCTACCCTCCTTTGGGATAAAGCCAGGACTACGAGGAAAGCCTGGGTCCTGGGTACTTGCCAGCAGCCGAAGGGAGGGAAGCCTGGGTCCCGGGTGCCAGAGGGAAGCCGGTGCCAGCAGCTGGGGAAGGAAGACCTACTCTTGCATAAATTTTGTGCATCGGGCCTCTAATAATCATATAAGAAGGAAACTGAGGCCAGGCCAGTTGATGAAGGAAAGTTCTACTTTAAATTCAAGTTAATAAATGTGGAAGGAAAGACAGAATTAGGGAAACATCATTTCACAAACTCTCACTAACTTATCGATTCAGACAAGGTTTATCAAATCTAAAATCCTTAGGTAAATGATGAATGGGAATATGAGCATTCATTTGGTCCAAAATAATACCACATAAAATACTTCCTAATCATAAGAGGTTAAAGAAAATTGCACAACATAGGGTTTAGACAGCCATTACTCCAGTGAAGGTCAGTTTTAACAAATTAATGGTAAATGGAAAGTTCTGTTTCTTCTAATGTGATACAACAGGCACAAAGTACACATCCTATATAATAAAAGGCTAATATGCAAATTGACCGAACGGCAGAATGACTGATCGCTATGATGCTCACTGATCACCAGGGGGCAGATGCTCAATGCAGGAGCTGCTCCCTGGTGGTCAGTGCGCTCCCACAGGGGGAGCACCTCTCAGCCAGAAGCCAGGCTCATAACTGGTGAGTGCAGTAGCAGTGGTGGAAGCCTCTCCTGCCTCTGTGGCAGCGCTAAGGATGTCCAACTGCCAGCTTAGGGCCACTCGTGGGGAGCGGGTCTAAGCTGTCAGTCGGACATCCTCCAAAGGCTCCCGGACTGCAAGAGGGTGCAGGCTGAGCTGAGAGACCCTGCCCTTGAGTGCATAAATTTTGTGCATCAGGCCTCTAATCCTTTAATAAAAAGAATAGGACCAAATAAGAACTTTTCTTCACCTGACAGTAAGTATATTATTATATTTATACTAGAGGCCTGGTGCATGAAATTCATGCACCTGTGGAGCCCTGCCCCCTAACCCCCCAATATTCATGTATTTTTGTATACGTGTGTATGTATGTATATTTTGTGGGGGTTTTTTTGTTAATCCTCACCTGAGGACATTTTTGATTTTTAGAGTAGAAGGGAAGGCAAGAGACAGAGAGAGAAACATGGATGTGAGAAAGACACATCAATTGGTTGCCTCCTGCACATGCCTCCACTGGATTGGACCAAAACAGCACTGCCAACAGGGCCTACTGCTGGCAGCCTTCTAGGGCTCAGGCACTGAGCATATGGCAATTTTCTGTTTCTGCTTCCACTTGTGGTAGAGGTCCTGCCTGTAGGAGCTGTTGATGTAGCGACCACTTTCTGTCTTGATCTTCTTCTTGTCCTCCTGTTCTGACTGTCCCACAAACCGCTTCTCCTTCTGGTCCCAGTTGAGCTGCTGCCGGCCCCTGGTCAGGTTCTGGGCCTCATCCCCAATCAGGTCCAGGACAGCGCCAGCCACCTGCTGCTCAAAGGCGCCCCTGTCCCCACCAATGTTCAGGCCCCATTCACTGTTGAAGTCCTTGGGTCGATAGGGGACATAGAAATCCTGGTCCAGCGGCCGGACCTCCTCCTTCTGGCTCTTACTCCCCGCTCAGGTCCTGGTTGCTGCCATTTCCAGGCCACGACCTCTGTTAAGACGTCCTACACGCTCTCTCCCTCCTCCTCCTCCTCCTCCTCCTCCTCCTCCTCCTCTTCCCCAGGCTGCTCCGCCTGCTGTGCTGGGTAGCTCGGGGCTGGGCCAGCCAGGCCCTCCTGCCACTTCTGCCGGCCCTGCTGGAAGCTGGCGATGGCCTTGCAGTCCTTCTGTTGCTTGGCCCGCATCACCTGGCTGCTCAGGTCCTGGCTGGAGGCATTGATCTCAAAAATGGTTGCCTGCAAGCGGTACTGCTTGATGCTGTCCACCAACCTCAGCCGCTATAGCTCTTCCTCCTTGAAGCTCGAGCTGAAGAGGGGGTTCAGGCCCAACCCCGTGAGGTCCAGCTCCTTGGACCATTTGATGGACTCTGGTGTGGGCACCAGCTGCGAGCGCACATACTGCTGCTGAGCATTGTCGGCCACATGGCCCAGGACCCACAGCTCCAGTGATGCCTCCACGGTGTTCTATAGGCCACAGTCCTCACTGTCCACCATGCTCTGTGGCCCCCGGCCCAGCACACCGTCCATGCCTACCGCACCTGAGGGCTCCTCGTGGGGGCAGGCAAGAGTGAGGGCATGGCTCAGGAACAGGTACAGGGCTAGCAGGTAGGGGACCTCATCTGGGGCCACCAAGGAGTAGGCTGTGCCACTTCAGCCAGCCCAGGCCCAACAACATGGTGCAGGAAGAGCTTGCCCTTGGCCAGAAAGCTGAAGTTGATGAGATGTCCAGTAGCAGGATGTCCAGGCCCCGGGCTGCCAGGTCAGTCATGGTGAGGGTGGAGCACTTGCCGTGGGTGAATTTGGCCCGGTTGTTCTTGCAGCCGTCTGGTCCAGGGTGCTGAAGATGTGGTCGCAGCTCATTCGCTGGAGTGGCCTCAGCCTCTCGGAGACAATGGGGGTGGGGGGTGCAGATGCTCAACGCTTGAGCCCGGGGTAAGGGGGGCCAATTGGGGCAGCGCCCGATAGGTGGTTGGCCACCGCAGTGCACATCATCGTGACTGGTTGTTCTGCTGTTGGGTGGATTTGCATATTCGCCTTTTATTATATAGGATTTTTCTTATTCTGTGAATTCCTTCATTAACTCATTCCTTCATTAAATTACCAACATTGTATCGTTTGAATGTTTTTAGGTCTAACAGAGCCCAGAAAGCACTCACTTGAATGGAGTAACCCCAAGATTTCAAGGTAAACTGTAGGGGACTTTCTCATTAAATTCTGTGTATTCTAAGAATTCTATGTATTCTAAGAATACACAGAATTTAATGAGGTGCTTGGATGATCCATTGAATGCTCTGAGGATCTCATCAGGGCTACACAATTTTGTCTGTGTGGGCTTAACAATTGGCTAGTGAAATCATAATCCTAAAGACAGGAGGTAAAAATCTCAGAATTTTTGAGAGCACCTATTAAAATGTGAGAGGTAAAGTGATGGAGAATCTTAAGTTTCAAAATAATTGATGCCTCTCTAAACCACAATTAGTCCATGAACAAAAAGAAATATAAAGAAGCTGAATTACTTTAAGGTAAACCATTTTCTTTAAGTTTTACACCAGGTATTCTAGTGATTTAAATGGGATCACTAATTTTGTTGTATATTAATTAGAATTCTTTCCACTGCTAGCTACAGAAATTCAAGTGATTTAAATAATGATGAAATGTATTGACTAACATAACTGGAAGTCCGTGAGTAGGGCAGACTTCAGGGTTGACTTAATCTGGCAGTGCCAGCTCTCAGTACCAGAAGTCATCCTTTTGGCTCTGTCCCCCTCCTTTTTCTGCCTTCATGAAATGGCAGTCCCAGATTTACCTATGCATAAGCTCTTCCCATGTAAGGAAACAGTTTCCGAAACTCCCGACCAATCCCCTTGACCTCACAGGCTAGTGTCCTGTGTCAGCTCCCATTTCCGAGCCAACCATTGACAAGGGAGCGGAATTACTTCTGAAACACATGGCTTCAGGTAAGGAAACTGTAGAAGAATGAAAATTGGGGTACTTTTAGTAGGAGGGGAATCAATGTTGGGTGGGAGGGGAATCAATTAACAAGGAGTAATGAAAAAAATTTCAAGATTGGATGAAGCAGGGAAATATTTTATTTTCAGAAAATTAGTTTTTCATGTTAATGAAATGCAGCTTTTAAACAATTATGAAGGAAAAGAATCCAAACCTTTTACCATCTGGTTTTCCCCTTTGCTGAAATGACAATAATAATTTTGAGTGGAACTAACAATATTATTATGTATCCTATCTTTAGCCAGGTTTTAGAATTCTCAAATGGCTCTGAACACTTTCAAAATGTTTGAAGTTTGGAAAAACCTAAATGCTAATTTTCCCTTAATTTTTAGAACATCAGATTTTTTAAAATGCAATCTGTATATAATAACCTAGACTTCAAAATGTTGTTATGTAACAGCTATTTGATGTTTGACATGTTTTGACACTCCTTAATGAGCTTGTTTATATCTTTAATCTTAGAAATAAATTTACCAAGTATAAATCTAAGCATCAAGTTTGATTTTATCCTTAAAGAGGTAGAGTAGCATCTAAATTCAGCAAGACACGTTTTGTAAAAACAGACCTACATGCCTTAGTGATTTTAGTCTAAGTATTTTTTCTTTGGCTTTCTTTTCTTTCTTTCTTTTTTTAAAACCAAATTAGTAACCATTTTCCTACTATTAGGGACTTCTAAGCTGTAGTTTGTGGAGAAAAGAAATCGGGAATGCTGGCTATGAGTATCAAGCTAGTCACAAGGTCATAGGAAAGCCATGTTGCATCTGCAAATCACAATTTTCTCCTCAGGTCATTAGACTCCATGAATCATTCATTTAATGAACATTTCTGATTGCCCATCATGGTGTTGGGAATTTTTTAAAAAAATATTAGACTTGGCCCTGGCTTTCAAGGAGTTCACAGTAAAGTGACACAGGCTGACATACAGCACAAAAGAATTTTTAGAAGGCTTAATTACAATGATGGAGAGGTAAATGGGGCATTTTGGGATTACTTACAAGGGATCTATAAGTCACCTTAGGTCTGTGGAAGGATAAAGAAAATGTATTCTTTTAAATGATGGATGGTATTTGAGCTGAATATTGAAGAATGAATAGGCATTAGCCCGGCAAAGGGAGGTTTCAAAGGAAAGGAACATATTCAGACAGAACACACAGTGTGGTCAAAGGCATGAGGTACAGACACAGCCTAATGTAAGGGGATATTAAAAGCAATTCATGTTATTGGATAAAAAACTGTGAAGCAGGGAATGGGAAAAGACAGGGCAGGAGAGGTGTGCAGGAGGCCTTCAGAGACTTTTTCTCCTTGTGGGTGATGAAGAGTCATTAGAAGGTGTTACTTAAGGGTTAGATTGAAACACATCAGAGTTTTCCTAACATCTCATTCTAAACTTCTTTAATTCTACTTATGGCTTTTGTCTGTAACATTTAAAACACTCTGAAGGAAGTAATCTATAGTTTATCCTGTAATTTTCTACCTTCCCAACCTCACTACCACTACATCTTTGTTTGTGTGGTGCTAGGATATTTATTAAATTCAAGCTTCTTTATCTTATTCAACTGCACCAAAATAGTTGTGAAGCTGTTTTCTTTCATGGAAACACAATTGTAAACTAGTAACATGTTTATGAAAGTGGTTTAGCAAAGCCTTATTACCCTGGATTATGCCACCCTCTGTTTAATTTTCTTTCTATTTTCATAAGGTGAAGTGTTTCCCCCATATAACACAAACTTAAGAACTAGCAGAATGACCTGTTGCCTTTATACACTCTGAAACATACAAAATTCTGGGTATGAAAACCAAATTTTCTCCTTTTCCATCTTCTACTTTCCTCATACTCCTTTTTTTTTTTTTTTTTTTACTTAGAAAAGTCTATTAAGATGCAAATTCTGGAAGTGGGATTCATTTAGTTATTATTAAATAATGGCAGCACGAATTAGTTGACTATTAGGTGCCCAGTCAGAAGGGAAATGTGCTTGCCTTCCAGGATCTATTGGCCAGAGGTGAAGAAAGGCTTGGAAGTCTGAGAAGAAAGGACCAAGGGTAAGCTTTGCCTTTTCACTGCAAAGAGCCATTTTCAGCCAGTAGGGTTTTTCTACTAAAACAAGACAGGATTAAGAAGTGTCTAATGCTCCTGAACAAAATAATAAAAGAGTCTATTATTCAAAAGGGGTTGTTAAAGAGAAAACCACAGACCTGAAATGATGTCACTTGTGCTACAGCCCAACATATCAAACCTAAATTTAACACCTGACCTAATCACTGTTTCAACATTTCCTAGAAATATAATCTTAACCAGTCTGGAATTTTCTGGTCAAGCACAAGTAAGGTTATCTGTCACTTGAAGAGTAAAGTGCTAAAAATGATGTCAATTACTCTTTCTTTCTTTCTCTCTCCATCCCTCATAGAAAGAAGAGGCACTCTTCATGATTAAAACACACACACACACACACACATACACACACACACACACACACACACACAAAACAAAAAACCCTTGCCATTCCCTTCACCCCAACAGAAGATATCCTGGTCTAAAAAGAATCTTCTCTTTTGTTAGTAACTCCCTTGCCCCAATCTTCTTCCTATAAAACCGTTCATTTTGTACAACCCCTGGGGAGTGCCCTTCTGGTTGCTAGATGGGATGCTGCCTGATTTATGAATTGCTTAATAAAGCCAATTAGATCTTAACATTGAGTAGGATGAATTTTGTTCTTTACCAGGGGTAAGCTCAAAGCCACTCAACAGAAGTTCATCTCCTCAATATGACTACATTTTTGTCTTAGAAAATAAGAGAGTGTTTGCCTTGTCGATGTGCTAACCTTTCTTAGGTGACCTGTTAGAAAAAGTATTTGCAGTTCACTATGATGAGGGCACTAACCTGAAATCAGAGTTCCTATGGTCATTTTCATTCTCGCTTATAGGATGAGTGTCTGTTCACCTTCTAACACTCCCACACTTTTGTTTGAATGAATAGAAAAGAGACTCCATAGTCCTGGCAATAAATGAACACATTTCTCCCAGAATTCCCCCAAAGGAGGAACAGAGTTGCTGGAGAACTCAGAGAGGGTGCCGCATAGAGGTCTGAACAAAGAGAAGTCTGGGGGTAGTTTATAACATAGAGAGGTAGAAGCATACAACAGGCACATCTTCCTCATGAGGCTTAAACCTGGAAGTGCTTTCCCATAGGCTGTATAAAAGAATGACTGAGTCAGAGAAAATTCCTGAGACTTCACATCTTCCTCATCGCCCTACATGGCTGGTTCAGGGATACAGTCCTAATTTTTTCTTTGAACTTGTGTTTGATAAGTAAAGTGACAATGTAGCATGAGCAGAGGAGATATGCTCAAGATGGCAATATGCATGTGTGCCACCTTTCTGCCACCCCATTCAAATCTAGGGCTTAGGATGCCCTAGGAGCACAGAACTCCTCTAGAACCATGATAAGTTGGAATTCGCTGAAATTCAAAGCAAGTACAAGGTGAGCTTCTTACATCTATATCTGAGTAATTAGAGGCTCTGACAGCCCTAAAAGGCCAGGCTTTCTGTTTGAACTAGAACTTGCTTCAAATGCAGAAAGAAGGCAAAAGCATTCTAAGAAACTTTCTTACTCATGCCACATCCCAGTGTTAGCTAATATGCTAAAAATGATGTAAATTAGTCTTTCCTTACTCTTCAATAACTTGAAGTAGAAAGTGTTAATAGAATGTGCACAGAAAACAGATAAAATAAAAACAATAGTGGTGGCAGTAGTATTCTAGTAAGAACAAAATATATATGCAAATATGAGTTATAAAATACAAATTGTCATTTCAGTGATTCTGCATACAAGTTCAATTGCTCTTATTTGCATTTAAAACCAGTATTGCCCAATGCAAAGAATATTAAGATTCATTCTAATAACTTAAAATTTTAATTTATCTTGTCTTGGAACAAGATTAAGTAGTAAATAAATACCATGCCAATTTGAGGAGCCTTTCAAAATATAGGCTTTTGTTATCAAGATCTATTAGGAGAACAGAAGTTGTAGAAAACCATCACTGTACCAAATTATATTTTCAAGTCAGCCATGACCTCACCATTTTGCAAAGAGTTCTCATATTAGTTAATTCCTCTACCACAGTACCTAATACATAACATAGTAGGTAATTAATGAATGTTGTTGAATTGGTTCACAGATTATGATCATTTATAAATTTATAAAGTTTTGATTGGTAACACAAAAGCAGATAAAAAGGATATAATTCAAATGCAATTAAAATATTTTTTAAAATAATCACACTCTATGTTATCTGTTTTATAATCCAGACTTATTTTCTAGTAAGTGGATTCTATCTGAAAATGATAGACAAACTTGAATGTTCATTGGAGTTTTTTTAGAGATTTTTTCAGAAGGCTGATTTCTGGAATATATCCATTATCTAGAAATAATATTATTATTGTCATTCATATTTCTGACTCAGAAAGTCTGGGGTTTGGCTCAGGAATCAGAATTTTCAGAAGGTGCCCAGTGGAATTACCATGAGAAACACTTACCACAAAATGTAGCCGACTGGATTGTATTTACCTATAACTTGCTCTACAAAGCTCAGCACAGGACCAAATCCTTAAAAGAATGATTAGGAAGCCCAGAATATCATCTTTCTAGCTACACCTTCCATAAATTACTGCTAACTCCAGGCCCTTATTTTTGTAGTTTCCTCTCTATTAGCCACTTCTTCCTACTTCTGCTTTATTCCTGATTATCTCCATACAACCCGCTCTGAAGTTCTTCACAGCACAAGAAAAGAAGCCTGAGCAGCCTCAATGACCCAGTTGGGGAAGTGCTGAGTTGGCAGCCCAAAGGCAAGAGAGAGAGAAGGGGTTAGCTGGGGTCAAAGGAGCCATAAGGACTTGAAAAGACTTTATACAGGAAATAAAGGTTGAGGGAATTTTTAAAAGATGAGGGTGGCAGGCTGACCAAAAGAGGAGCAAGTAGCTGGGACAGAGAAAGAATTGGAATGCAGACACAGATACAAGAAAAAGCCAGATTCTGTGAGTATGACCTCTTTGTAGAAATGTAAGTACCTTGGTTATCACTCCAGTATGAAGTTCACACTAGGGTGAGTATGGCAAAGAATGTGTTGGACAGGTTGGTATCAGATCACAAAGAGGCTTCATGCCACACTCATGGGGTAACAGGGTGCCAGTAGCAAGCTTCAAAAAAGGAAGTAACACTATCAGGGCTACAGCCTGAAAAGATCACTCTAAAGACAGTGGAAGGGTGGTTAGTTGTATGAAACAAGAGTCTGTCACTATGGTCTACTAGTAGACCAGGAATGAGGAATCCCCCTAAGCAAAGGCAGTTGCAGTAGGGACGAGGAGGAAGAAGTGTGCATTAGGATTTGGTCATTACTGGAAGTTTAGGGAAACTGAGAAGCCAAGATTGACTTCCAAGTCACTTAACTGATGGAGAATCTACAAAAAGGAGACCCTTTGGTGGCAGCTCCAGTGATGAATACATTTGGAATTTAGGCACCTCAAATTGTCATTGGCCATAGGGACCTATGGGTCTAGTACTCAAAGGTAGTATGGACAATTGCTGCCTCTTATTCTTAAGATCACCCTCATATCAGCATGTTCCAGTAAAAAACACACAAAAAATCCCCCTCCCCCCAAAAAACAAGCCTGTCTGATAGTGTCTTTAATAATAAATCAGTACAAATGTGAAGATGTGACCTTTTATTTTGTTCTTGTGGATTCATTCCCGAGTCATTTGTGTCATGCTCCACCTTCACAAAGTACTTGAAGGATAATTCATAACAGCTCTAATTTCAGGCCCCTCTGCTTGATATTGATTGGTGGCCCAGCCCCTCCCATGTGACCAGGATGTCACAGTATACTCCAAAAGTTAGGCCAGGAAAGGTTCTGAAACATAATTCCTATTCTGAGAGTGAGATGGGCCTGTTTGGAAGAGGTATTAAAATGAAAGAAATTCCCCAAATGCACAACAAGTTGATCTCTCTGGTACCCTGGTTATTTAACTCACAGAAATTCTTGCTTTTGTATCTCTTGAAGAGAAGGTTGCTTTTACAATAACAGTAAAAACTAGAAGATTTTTTAAGGGGAGGCCAGATACATTACAGTGGGAAACAGTATGGCATAGCCTGTGAAAGCTTAACTTACCCTTGGCTTTGCTTGGTGTTGAAAGTGACCAAAACTAATCAGGTCCAGAAGAGCATTCAGCAAAGCTGCTTTTCTAACTCTCTGCCTCTGCCCTTCCTGCTTCTGCCTCAGAGCAGATTGCAAGAGCCTGGTGCCAACTCTACATCGCTTAATAATAATTCTCATTAGCATGCTGCCTTGGATGTGTACTGCAGAGCAAAATTTAGCTCCTCCTCGGTGTGCACCAAGAGAAGAGCCATGAAATACTCAGAGTGTGCAAAGGGTTGGAAGACCTCAGAAGAGGGGACACCTTGGGACGAGCAGAGTACCCTCATCCTCTCCCGGACATGAGGGGGATAGACAAAGAGCAAATTTAACACCAAACTGGAAACCTTGTGTTCTTCCTGCTTTTTCACTTGCGGCCCCTGAGATTTCAGTTGTTTGTGGTTTCCTACAGCACGGTCTGATAAGTTCCAAACATCCAGAGCTGCCCAAGCCCAGTGCTCCCAAGAAGTGAAAGCCATTATCTCTGGTCTGTGCATTTGACCACATGGCCACAGGCCGTGTGTACCTGCAGCTCCATGACTTTCCTAGAGTTGCTCACATTAGTTTTCGTTATGAAAGTGAACAGGCTACTGTTTATTCTCCTGCAGATGCCAGAGTGACTGGAGGACACTCGGAGGAGACACGCGTAACCTCACACATCCGCAGCCTATTTTACAGAGGCCATGTTTCCCACAAAGGTTTCACATGCCATCTGTGCTCCCACGATGCCACGCACCAAGTCCTTACAAGAAACAGATTTGATCACCCAGTTTCTCACTCTTTCTTTAGAAACAGAAAATTGAACCAGACATTAAGTAGGTTTCACACTGAAGGAATTATGTGCCTATCAAATGTAGTGAATTAAAAGGGAATTTTTATTGTAATCACAGGTTGCAAAATGGCCATCGCACATCCTTATGAAAAATTCAGAGAAGTTATCTTAGTGGCAAGCAGAGATATATTTAAATAATTTGCTAATTTATTTAAAAGAACAATAATTTTAGAAGGGGAGTCCGAGGTTTTTACGGTCCATCCTGTTGTCATTCTCCGGTTGGCCTGCCATTGCTCATGTGGGAGCCAATGCGGAACCAGTGGTAAAGAAGTGCCACATTGTGAAAGGGCGACTGAGCACAGGCAGGAGCGAGAGCTGTTGCAGAGTGAACCAGGGAACAAATGAATCAGCACATCCTGACAGGTCTCACTCTGGAAGGATGGCACCTTCTTTGTTAATTGAAAAGAAATGTACCAAAAATATACTAATAAAATAAAAGGTTTCTGGCTCTTCTTTCTCTCTTCTCTTGCCTGACCTACGACAGCACACTGTAATGTTCCACAGTCTTGCGTTTTCATGTATTATTCGGATCCTGTCTATAGGGAGCTTAGAACGAGCTGCCGGAGCGACAGCCTGTAATTGAAAGTTCTTTCAAGAGGACTTCTGTCAGGCCTGCCGAGGGAATGGGAGCTCCACCTGCTGACTTTTTTATGTTTGCCTACTCTGAAAAGATGCAACGCATAAAGACATTGAATGGCAGCTGTTTCTTTTATAGTTTCTCAGTGGAAATAGTTTTCAAAATTATTGATAAGATGTAGCAGTCTAACCAGGGCTTTCAAGATGAAATTGCAAACTATAACTTGTTTTAAGAGTGGGGATTATGTTTGGCTTCCCTGAGCCAGTCTAAGTAATTACTTTAATCTGTATCAACATATAAATTCATAAATTGTTGCCACCATGGCTCTTAGGGAGTACTTGACTTTTCAACCCTGCATTTCTCAGCCATAAATCTATACTGCACGGCTGGACCACAAGTGTGTTGTTTTAAGAAGATGTAGTCTCCTGTTATAGATAATTTGGGAGAAGTGCTAGGGGTTTTGATCTCAGGAATAAAGATAAAATCCTAGTGAACACATTGAGTATTTTCAATAGCAAAGACGTGATTTGACTATTTGTTGTCTTCATTTCAGAGAGAAGCTTTGCAGCTATATAATACCCACGTAAAATCTTAAGCCACCCATTTGTCTTTTCTTGGTGGCAACTGCCACGAGGGAGCATGGAATGCATTACAAAGATGCCTGATTGCTTAGCTCTCAGGGTGGTGAGATCCTTGAGGGTAGGCACATCCCCTAGCTCCTTACAATCTCTATGTTGTGAGTTTCATTTCTTATCTAGATTTCGTTCATTAACAAATAAGCTAATTACATGCTAGATTCAACTGGGAAAAAAAGTGAACCCCTTATTTACAGATGAACTTTCTGTTCTTCATAACCCAAATAAAACACCCAAGATTGCATTTCTAATAAGTTTTCTGGGCTTTGCACTTAGAAAGACATCTTTATGTTATTCTTATGTGTGAGTATTGTAAATCCTTTTCTGTATTCCCACGAGCCATTGGAATTGGCAAAGGCATACATACATACTCAAGTATCCCCCCCAGCCTGACATCAGAGTAGCCAGATGTTTGCTGTGGAGGTCTTACTTGTTGGGTGTTTGGTCTTCCTAACAAGGTGGCCCGTGGCCTTTCTTCTGGTAACACACTGTGTACTCCATGAGTTGCCCCCTGCTCCTTCTTCAGGGGTGGTCACATGCCCCAGGCCTGCTCAACTATACGTGCTTATGGCCATGGTCTCTGCCATGTGGTGACAACCTGGCTGAGATGGGAAAACAAGCCAGTCCTCAAAGCAAAGTCACGACTGACAGCAATGAGAGCTGCAACAAGAGAAAGAAGCCTCCACAGTGTGGACTGATTCCTGTCCTTGAGACCCTGGTTCCTTGCAGGCCTTCCTTTGTTTCTGTGGGATTCCCTCCTAGCTCCCCATGGATCCCATTTCTGGCCTACATGGCTTTGAGATGAACTTTCTGTTCTTTATAACCCAAAGAGGCCTGACTGCCTCCACACAACAGAAATGAGAGTGATGTGGCCGACAATTAAATACTTACAGACAGTAAAGAGGCCTCATTTTCTCTATTGAGACTAGAATTACAACAGATGGAGAAAGAGGACAGAAACATTTCTCAAGAGTATTAGATAACGACAAACACTATCATTTGTATAGTGCTCCACAGTTTTCAATGTGCCTTCAAAATCATTTTCTCCTTTGACCTCACAGTAATTCTGTGAAATGGAGAGAATACAGTGTATAATTACACACATTTCACAAGCATAATGGAATGGCAAGTGGAAGTTTCTCCTGTGGTTCTGGAATTATAGTAGACACCCACTGCTGAGCACAAGGGATCCTGAAGTGTTTTACATTTTGAGTCCCAGCTCCTCTCTTCACTTTTTTACTGGGAAGGGCCAATTTAGAGAACCCACACAATGAACCCCAAATCCAAGGAAGGCCAAGAGAATTACTTGTGACTACTAAGGCATCTATAAGAAGTGGAGACTGAAATGTCACTGCCCAAATGAACATTAGTTCCATCAGCAGTCCTGCTTTCCTTCCTTTAAATGGTCAGAGCACAGAAAAGAAAAATGGAGGAAGTAGAGTGGGAAACCAATGTACAGAGAGGTTACTTTCTAAGACCACAAACCAAGGTAGCAGCTGAGCTAAGGTTTTAATACAAACTATTGATGCTCACACTTAGCATGTGTCAGAACCATGGGGCGGGAGGAAGGGAGTGGCAGGGAGCAATTTGTTAAAGCATAGATTGCTGGGTCCTACCTCCAGCATCTCTGATTCAGTAAGTTTGGGGAAGGACCCAAGATTGCATTTCTAACAAGTTTCCTGGACCAGGACCCCCACTTTGAGAGAACCACTAATCAAGACCATCTCACTTCCAATTCCGGACTTTCTGTACACCGCCATATTGCAACCCATCAACAAAGCCCCAAGAAGGATTCGCTCTCTGTCCTCTTGCACTACTGGCACCAATATTCTGAAATATAATTTTCCAAGGAATAATATTTCATATTAAATACACACTTTTAGTATACCTCTGCTATTCTGCACTATGGATCTAAAATATAATGTAGCTATTCTAGACATTAGCTACAAAAGCTGAACTTGGAAGTAGAAATTCAAAGCTCTGGAGTATAATTTACTTTTAAGTGTAATTTAATCAAGCAGAGTATGGTTTAGGAGCAGGGCTAAGCAGTATACTTTGGAAATGGTAACTTAGGCTTTGCACATAAAATGTACATCAGGAGAAAAAATAAAGCAGAAAATAAACAAGATGAACTCAAAATACTGAAGCAAATGTTGGGCTGAAACACTGCCAGGTGTGGAGGTGTAGAAAAATGCATACACATTTTGGTGGCAAGGCATAAAACTGTTTAAAATCCTTATGCAGAAGTTTCAGAAAACTGTAATTTTGGCAGTTACTGGATTTATCACATAGGCAAACCAACAATATTCTGTGAGAATTGCCCCGTCCAGCCTAGGATGTTGCGTAACTCCCCTAAAACATCACCTCCACATATGCCAAAGAGTGGAACACAGAGAAATAAATCCAGAAATTTCTTCTGTAAAATAAAAATATACCAGAAGGTGTGAATTCTCAATAAATTGTAAGTAGCTCATACTCTCTCAACAAAGTAATATTCCTACAAAGGACTCAAGTTGATATTTTGGGGTACATGAGAATGTGTGTGCATAGATGTATTTAAATATGTATCTTTTTCTTTGAAATTTTTTATTCTTCTTCTGGTCAGTGTCGATGGCAGAGGAGAAGTTTGCAAATATGTATCTTTTTCTTTGAAATTTTTTATTCTTCTGGTCAGTGTCGATGGCAGAGGAGAAGTTTGAGGTGGGAGAAGCCAGTGTACACATGCATGGTAGGGGCATCTCAAATATTCATTTATTACCTAGAAAATGGTTGATGAAGGGCAGGTACAACAACATATTGTCCCTGAAAAGAAATTAATCAAGTGTTGTAGCCACAATTTAGTAATTGTCAATCTAGTAAATGTTCCTACCAGCCTCGAGCCTCTGACTGTAGAACTCCAAGATGACCAGGGAGATAAGAAGGTGATGAACTGTCCTCTCTCCACAGGTGCTGCATGCCCCTTTCCACCTGTCTGACCTTACACAGAAATGAAGAAGACAGTCCCTGACCCAGTGATTGGTTCTTGTGTTCCCAAGCCCTATCTATGAAGTGCATTTCCTTAGCCAGGATTTCTAAACATTGAACCACTGTTTTGAAGGAATGTAGAAAAGAAGTCTAGAATGCTAGGATGATCCCATGAAGAAAGGAAGCATGAGAAATGTGTGTACTGGTGAGGGAGTTTAAGAAATCCCTTTGAGTTCACCCAAAGTTTTCTCCCCCGGCTATATCTATCTGTGTTTAAAAGTAATCCAAATAGAGTTTTACTCTTACAACCATAACAATAACACCAATAGTGTGTGTATTTATATATATGTATGTACATATGTTATTATCTATGTGCAAATGCTTACTAACTTCTAATCATCACAACAGTGTTCAGAAGGAGGTATTATCATAATCTGATAGATGAAAAATGTAAGGGTAGGAACTTAGACACAATTTATAAATGAGGAATCTGGGATGATTCAAAGCCAGCTCTCTCAGACTCCAGAGCCTCTGATTTTTTTCCACTGTACCTATTGCCTCCATGTATATAGGGGGATTTTAATGGGATCTGGGAAGTGAAGACATGTCTCAGTAGTTAACCTCTTGTGATGAATTGAGCAGTAGTTATTTGAGAGTGGGGACATGGCATAAATCTAGGATAAGGAAAGGAGAGAAAGTGAAGGGAGTACTTAGGAATGACTGTGGAGATGGTCCTCCTGAGGGGAAAGAACCAATAATAATGAACCAGTATTTTAACTTGGTCTAGAATTGTCCACGGCTGCACTGTCATATATTAATTAATCAATTCAACACATATTTATTGAATGCCTGTTATATATTAAGCACTATATTTGGGCTCACAAGACATAGTTCCTGATTTTATATCACTTGTGCAATGGTGTGCCAATTATTGCAATTAAAATATTCTGAGACCATGTGAATAGTCTGATGTCAGGGACCCACCCCCATCTATTTGGACTCACTTGCTCTGGGTGGGATCTGAGTATTGTTTTTTTGTTCTGTTTTGTTTCTTAAACTCCCCTGGTGATTCTAATATACAGCCAAAATGGCAAACCTAACGGGTGAGATAAGTTCTCAGGGGTAGGGTGGGAACGTGTTATCGGTACACAGAGATAATATGCCCCTCAGCCCTTGTTGTGGCTGTACAAATGTCATTTTCTATGTCAGCTATGATATGGAAAGGTTTGAAAACACTAAGACACTACTAGCACATACTAGTACATCACTGGCATACATCACAACATATGGGTGGATATGTGTGTCCACCTGTCTCTATAGAGGGGTGGTGGAAAAAAATCTACCATAATCCAAGGTAACTGCTCCAAGCAGCCTTTTGCTGAATCTCCCCCTGTAGAGCAAAAATAAACAAACAAACAAAACAAAACAAAATCATAGACCTGAGAGGATCACAGAAGTCAACTTCTAGCCCAGTGGTTCTCAACCTTCTGGCCCTTTAAATACAGTTCCTCATGTTGTGACCCAACCATAAAATTATTTTCGTTGCTACTTCATAACTGTAATGTCGCTACTGTTATGAATCGTAATGTAAATATCTGATATACAGGATGGTCTTAGGCAACCCTTATGAAAGGGTCGTTCGACCACCAAAGGGGTCGTGACCCACAGGTTGAGAACTGCTGTTCTAGCCCAACTCCTTTGTCTGAGAAAAGGAAGCTGCTTCAAAGCATAGAGCAACTCAGGGGTGAAGCCTGGGCATGGACCCCATACTTTCAGATGCTCTTCAAACAGCTTAATGATAAATCATAACCTTGCATAGGCCATAGTATTTAATTGCCGAAAGTGAAAAATTATATTTATAATGAGGCATCACCCTCTGAGGACTTCACTTAACCTTTGTTCCATACACAGCATATGAAGCAGAGTGACAGTCCAAGAGAGAGACACTCAAGGAAAAGGACTTCCTGAGAGGCTGATTATTTCCTTAAGCCGAGAGACCCGAGCCCTACCCACCATCAGAACCCAAACACCAACGTCAGTTGTCATCTTTACCTCAATCTTTTTTGTTGCTGTTAATCCTCACCAGAGGGTATTTTCTCCATTGCTTTTTTCAGAGGGAGTGGGACGGAGGGAGGGAGGGAGGGAGGGAGACACACACAAAGCTTTCCCCAGGTAGGTAAAATGTCGTTCCTGCCAAGACTTCTTCCGATTCTTCCGGTTGCCTCTCTACCCTCTGCCAGCTGCTGTTTTCATTGCTATCATTATTTCTGTTTCTCTGAGAATAAAAAAAAATGCTGCCAACCTGCTTCTGTCCTCCTAACACTGTCTCATCTGACTGTTCTCTAAAGTGCCTTCCATCAAGCCTCTGGCCCATTTCTTTCTCTGGCTTTTACATTATTCCTCATTCTCCCTGAGGTCTTAACTATCATCTCACCCACTTTCTGCCATTATTGCTATCCCCACTGCTCCTGCTGCTGCTCTCAGCTGGCTTTTTGACTTTAAGTACCACTATTTCCAGTGAAAATTCTGGCTGCGTTGATTGTGAGATTCTGAACCCTGGACCTCCATCTGCTAAAATGGGTTCAGAACACGTACTGGGTGGAAACACTGTCATGCTGTGCCACAGGCACACTTGCTACCGCCTGCCCCACGGTTTCTTCTCCCAGGACCGTACAAGCAAAACCAAACTTTGACATTATATTAAGGTATTTCTGGAATAATACCCCTGCTACTACAGAAGCAAATTAATAACTTCTCATAAGGGAGACATCACCATGTCAGGCCTCAAATTTCCTCCAAATAATTTGTAAAACACACTATCCAACGTGCAATGAAAAATAACCAGGCTTATAAAAGAAGAGGATGCAATGGGTGAGTAATAGAAGGAAGACAAACAACAGAAAGAAAACCCAAAACTTGAGTTATCAGGATTAGTAAATATGGTTCATAAAATAACCATGCTTGTTACTTTTATTAAATAAAGTCCAAGCTTAAAAATATCAGAAGTTGCCCTGGCTGGTTTGGCTCAGTGGATAGAGCGTCAGCCTGCGGACTGAAGGGTCCCAGGTTCGATTTCAGTCAAGGGCATGTGCCTTGGTTGCAGGCGCATCCCCAGTGGGGGTGTGCAGGAGGCAGCTGATCAATGTTTCTCTCTCATCAATGTTTCTGACTCTCTGTCCCTCTCCCTTCCTCTCTGTAAAAAAATCAATAAAATATACTTAAAAAAATATCAGAAGTAGAAACTCTAAAATGTAATGTAACACATTAAAAAATTAAGATGGGTTTAAGTGCAAAGTAAATGCAGCTAAATTAATACTATATAAATGGAAGACAGAAATAAAAAAATATCCAGAATGTAGCACAAAGAGACAAAAGGAAGGGAACTGCAAAAGAGAGGGCAAAAGGTATATGGGTATCAGTGAGAAGTTTAGCCTACAAAGGGCAGAGTGAAAGAATGGGACCAAGGTAAAATTTGAAGAAATAATCGCTCTAAATTTTTCAAAAGCAATAAAGATATAAATATAAAATTTCAAGAATCTCAACGAACCCTCAACAGAGTAAGTTATAATAAAACTACACCTAGACATTGTAGTGAAACTACAGACAACCATAGACAAAATCTAGTTTTTAAATTTAAATTTCTTTATTATTGGCATTATTTCAGATGTCAAAAGAAAATTTAAAAGCACAATGAGAAAAAAAGAAAAACTATTTTCAAAAGAAAAAGAGACTGAGAACTAACTTCTCTACAGTAACAAAGGAAGCCAGAAAACCATAGAATAATATCAACCAACATTAGACCCTGGCAAGACTGATGTAAAAAAAAGAGAGAAGGCACATTAACCAATATCAGGAATGAAAAAAGGGATACCACTACTGATTCTAAAAACATTAAAAAGATGAAGGGAGGATGCTATGAGCCACTTTCTGTCAAAAATTTAAACTTAGGTGAAACAGTGAAATTCTGAGGCAAATTTAACTTAGCATTCAAAAAATAGAAACTGTGAGTAGTCATATAAAATTGACTCGGCAATTAAAATCCTTCCCACAAATAAAACTCTGGGCTCATCCAGATGGTTTCAACGGTGAGTTCTACCAAACGTCTCAGAAAGAAATTATTATAAGCTTAAAAACTCTTCCAGAGAATAAAAAATAGGGAGCAGTCCCCAAATCCCTTTATGAGACTCGTATAACCTTAATACCAAAACCCGACAAGTCAAATAAAAGAAGAGAAAGCTACCAGTTATTCTCATTCATGAATGTAGATGCAAAAATCCTAAATAAAATATAAGCAAGCATATGACAAAGGTATATTTTCCCAGGAATATAAGGCACAATGTCATAAAATTCAACATCTATTCATAATAAAAACATACTTAAAAGATTAAAAAGAGAACTTTGTTATGCTAATTAAGGTTATCAATAGACAGCATAAACGAAAATCCTTGTAGCAAACATTCTTAAAGTATAAAGTTGAAAGTTTTTCCCCCAGGATTTGTAACAAAGATACTGTCTTTTCAACATTATATTATTTAACATTACTTACCAGTGTAGCACAGCAAGAGAAGGAACTAAAGAATTGGAAAAGTAGGAGAAAAACTGTCATTACACAGAGATTATGTGGTTATATATACAGAAAATAAAATGAAAATATAAATTATTCAAATTTAAAATTGAGTTTACAAGTTTGTGTGCTGAAATTTAATACACAAAAGTCAATATTTTCAATATGGCACCAATAACAGAAAGTAAAATATTTTAAAGGTTCAATTATAAATAGAACTGAAATACTATGGACACAGGAATACATTAAAATAAAAAATGTCTAAGGCCTTTGAAGATAAACTATAAAAACATATTCAGAGACATCCTATATAAACCTAGCAAAATGGAGTGGTATCCTATGAACATCGATAGAAACTGAATCCCATAAAAGCTATAATTCTTCCAAAAATGATGTGTATATTAAATGTAATCAAAATCCTAAGTGATTGGTTGGTGGAACTGGATAAAGCAATTCCAAATGTATTTGGAATAAAAAAGGCTAAAAATGGCCAAGATACTCCTGAAGATGGAGAACAAGATGGGAGCACTTGCTCTACTTGATACCAAATGTGTGTTATGGACATGAGGACAAATAGACCTACGACGGGAGAGAGACAACAAGACCAGACATATACATACTTGGACACTTCAATTATGACAAAGGGTACACTGTAGGGAAAAAGGGAAAGGACTGTCTTTTCAGTACAATTAGATATTCAAATTAGAAAAAGAATTAAATTGTATGTACCTCCATGGCACAACATAACTAAGTCAACTACATAGGAGTTATAGACCTAAATATGAAAGGCAAGACAGGAACACTAATCCTATCTAATAAAGAGGGAATATGCAAATTGACCATCACACCGTCACAAAGATAGTGGCACCCATAGCCACAAGGTGGAGGCGCCCAGTCCCCTCAGCCCCGCCGGAGTCCCCCAGTCCTTTCAGCCCCACTGGAGGTGGACGGCCGGAGACCCCCAGTCCTTTCAGCCCCACTGGAGGTGGGTGGCCAGAGTCCCCCAGTCCTTTCAGCCTGAATTGATTACTATGGCAAGTGGACCGAGAAGGTTTTCAGCAAGTGTGAGAAGCAAGTGTGAGAAGCAAGTGTGAGAAGCAAGCCTTGGCAGGATTGTGGGAGAGCCGGCAGGCTCAGGGCTGTTGCTGCCCAGGGAGGCCCTTGAAGTTTGGTTCTGAAACCACAGGGACCCACTCCAGCGTGGGCTGGGGAGAAAGCGCCACTGCCACCCACCCAGCACCAGGTCCCTGGTTAAGGAAGCGGGTCCAAGTCGCAGCCACGGGGCCTGGTGGGGATGTCTCACCCCGGACCATCGTGGCTGAGCTCTGGCGGCGGCGGCGAGTGCCTCCAGGATCACTGTCTGCCCCCGGGCTGCCTGCGGACACTGGTGGAGCAGGCGCGGGTTGAACATTTTAATGAAAATGGGCCACGTGTGCCCCGCGCCACCGCACCCCTGTCCCCGGTGAGGAGAGGGCAGTGGGATCGGAGGTGCAGCCTCAGGACCCTGTTAGGAGGCACCGAGGCTCGGGAGGGGCTGGGAGCAGAGGGCCCCGGTCGCCGGGCTGACAGCAGGACGGACCCAAGGTGCCTCCAGTTGCTGTCACCCACCCAGTGCTGGACTGTGGGCCCTCACTCCAGAGCTCAGCCATAGGAGGCACCAGCCCCGGGATGTTTTTCCTGTTATCTGGCTGGAAGTACAAGAGGCAGTTGAATTAGAGTCATGATTGTAATTTAATTTCTCCAAACTCGGAGCTATTTTCTTTCCAAATACATCAGGGGCCAGGAAATGTTCAAAGAACTGGGGAACTATTCCAAAAATCAGGAAGGGAAGTCACAGGGTGTACACTATTGCTACGAATACAGTATTTCCTACTACTTACAACATATACAATGTAATGTATTAGATGCCTTCCTATTGCATGAAGTATGTATTCTCATAGAGTAATACTGGTAGATATGTTATAGTTATGGCGGCATGTCATATCCTATCTATAATAATAAAAGTGTAATATGCTAATTAGACCAGACGACCTTCTGCAAGAAGCCGGGACTATAAGGGAAGCCAAGGTCCCAGGTGCCAGAGGGAAGCCGGTGCTGGAAGCCAGGGGAAGGAAGGCCTACTCTTGCACAAATTTCGTGCATCGGGCCTCTGGGCCTACATAATAAAGAGGTAATATGCAAATCGACCCTCGCCCCATCACGCCTTCACAAAATAGCTGCGCCCACAGAGGAGGCAGGGTTTCCATAACACAAGATGGCTGCACCCACAGCAGAGGCAGGGTTCCTGTAACGAGCCGTGAGGAGTGATCAGCAGGGACCTGAGGCTGCATGGTGCCAGGCCGGGGCGGGGACCTGAGGCTGCATCCCCCCCACCCAGTGGGGCTTGATGGAGGACCTCAGGCCACGCCCCCTACCGCAACACCAGGCCGAGGTACCTTAGGCTGCACCCCTTGCTCTGGGGCCAGGCCGGGGGACCTGAGGCTGCGCCCCCAGCCCAGCAGGGCTTGAATGGGGACCTCAGGCTGTGCCCCCCGCCCCAGAGCCGGCCAGGAGACCTGAGGGTGCACCGGGGGACCTGAGGCTGCGCCCCACCCCCGCCCCCGGCACTGGACCGATGGACCTGAGGCTGCACCCCTGGCCCAGTGGGGCTTGATGTGGGACCTGAGGCTGTGCCCTCCACCTGGCACTGGGCTGGGGGACTTGAGGCTGCACCCCCCCACCCAGCGAGGTTTGACAGGGGCCCTGAGGCTGCGCCCCCTGCCCGGCAAAGCTTGACGGGGGTGGGGCCGGCTGGGTCTGGATCTCGCCCAATGGGGTGGGGCTGCCTGGGTCTGGGTCTTGTGTGATTTCGAGGTGCACACGGGTGGGCGGGGACTTGACTCTGGGTCCCACGGCATGCCCCAGACTCTGACAGGAGGAAGATTTTCATATACATTTTACTAATTTTCTTTCATCTCTGACACCTCTATTATAGAGAAAGGGCAAATAGCAATATTAAAATATTTCCTCTAATTAATTCCCTTTTAATGTGCATGAATTTCGTGCACTGGGCCACTAGTATATGATAATATAGGAAAATATCTTCATGACTTTGGATTAGTGAAAACATTATGCACCTATACCCAGAGCCTGTGCTGATCCTAATACAGTCTTTGAGTGGGTGGGAATTTTACTAGAACTCTTGCCAGTCCCGTAAGAATAATATTTATCTCATGCCATGAGTCTTTATGTCATTACCACCTGGCTACCCTCTGAGGATGCTTCCCTGCTGCACTGAACCAGAAACAATAAGATCAAATGGGACTCTGGACACCTGGTGAGGTGAGGAGAGCCCTACCAACTTTATTTGTGGATAGAACAGGGCTTATGAAAGTACTGCAGCCTAAAAATGTGAGCACTGGATGTCAACTTTCAACAAAAAACACCATGCACTGCTAGAAGAAAGACAATGGTTACTCCACTCCACTGACTCAATTGTATATCAATAATTTCTATATGAATTAACTGTGAGTATCTAGTGTGGAATTAAAAGCAGAAGAAAATGAGGTCTCTGCCAAATTGATAGTTATCAAAAAAATTTGGTGGCCACCTAACTGTAATTTGTATTATTTTTTTTATTTAAAAAAAACTATTTTTATTGATTTTTTTATAGAGAGAGGAAGTGAGAGGGAGAAAAAGAAACATTCGGCTGCTTCCTGCACACTCCCTACCAGGGATGGAGCCTGAAACCTGGCACATGCCCTGACCTAGAATCGAACCAGCAACCCTTTGGTACATGTGATGATGCCCAACCAATTGATCCATCCTGGGCAGGGCTGTAATTTGTTTTAAACAAGAAAAGTTTTAACATGTAGGCAAAGTATCAGGACTTAAACAGATGTGGAATGCAAAGCACATGGAGGAGTGAACATTGATCCTGAAGCCAATTACATGTTGGGCAACCTTCCATCATTTTGAAAAAAATAGTATTAAACATAGGCAAACTTAAACACTATCTTATTGGAAAGATAAAGGAACATCAGAAAGTACTTATCTCCCTTTCCTCTTCTCTATCCCCCATCCCTAAAATTTCTCTGACCTTTTCCACAATGTTTGAAATTCCACCTTGGAGGAATACTAGTAGCTTTAGTTTAAGGTTTGATCCTTATTATTACAATGTGAGGAAAACCAGTACAGTTACCATCACTGTGAATAAATAACACTAGGTTATTGAGTTCTGATGAGGAGAAAGCATGAAGCACTAACAGGAGTGAAGAATAGGTTTCCATGGGGCAGAGGCACAAAAGCAAGAAGCAGAACTGAAAGAACAGATGCCTCAAGAAAAAGGTGGGGTAGTTGTAGCTCAGGGCTTGGAGGTAAGCCAGCAGATCTGGATTAGAACTATGGCTATATTAGGCTACTGACTTAACCAGGCAGAACCTTATTTTTTCTCAGCTGTAAAATGGAAATATATACTACCTGCCTTTCTTGAAGGATTAAATGAGATAATTTTGTTAAAGCAGTCAGTGCAATGTTGGGCCCAGAGTACAAGTTTATTGTTAGATAGGTTTTTGTTTTTTGTCTTGTTTTGTTTTTCCACCAAGACCAATTTCTTTCAGAGCCAATCCTTTGTAATATCTTACATCTAACCATATATAAGGTGTCCCAAAAAAATGTACACACTTTTTGAATAATTATGAATCCCCATGGGTTAAATCTGAAAAGAAACATCCATTGAGTTATCAGAAAAGTATGTGTATACATTTTTTGGGACACCCTATTCTTAAATACCTTCATCAATCTATGGCTCTTGAATGATTTGGGAAAATCCTATCTAATAATAGACAAACATGGTAATTGATCGTACCTTCGCTACGCCTCCCATTGGCTAATCAGCACGATATGCAAATTAACTGCTAACAAAGATGGCGGCTAATTTGCATACTGCAGGCAG
>NW_005366833.1:1056451-1072478 GCF_000412655.1 Myotis brandtii | reverse complement strand
GCCCCCCCCCCCCCCCAACCGCCAGTGCACAAATTTTTGTGCACGGGGCTTCTAGTATTCTTTAGAAAGAGGCAGAATGAGCCTATTTTGTATTCCTCATACTTAATATTTTTTTGGTACTACCTTTCAGAAGAGCTATCAGGAATCAGAAGAAAATGAAAATATCATTTGCTTTTACTTTTTTTCTTAGTTCACCTTGACAATGTTTCTTACAACTCCCTCCTGATGAAATGTATGGAATTATTGATAAAGGTACATTATGATCTGAAATACCATGTGAATAGTTTGGCTATGACTCAAGGACAAGGATATAGAGAGATAGAAGTCTACTTTCCCTAAAAGCAATGACACTATCTTTGAACAAGGCCAAGAGAGAATCTAATTTATTGAAAAGGAATGTAGCTATTTCTCTTCCCTTTTGAATAGTGGCTTTTAAACTTTTTTTAAAAAAAACTCAACTCACAGTAAGAAATATATTTTTTATTGTGACCTGATACATACATATACATTGTGTGTGTATCTGTGTGAAATAAAAGTTTCATGTCCTCTGAAATGTTCCATTATACTCTACTTAATCTTTGTAAATTCTGTTTGAGACCATCATATTGATTTTATGTTTCACACTTCAAAACTACTGCTTCAGGGTTTTACTTATTTGCTTTTCTTGAGTGAAAAGAATCCTCGTGTTGGTTTTAAATGTATTTAATTTAATCCTATTCCCATTTCTGGGATCTGTGTCTCAATATATATATATATTGAGATGAAAGAATGCTGAGAAAATCATGTTATAATTATCTTGATTAATCTACCATATCAATAAATACAATAAGGAAACTATCACCATCTTTCATATTTCTTGCCCATTCAACTTTTGTTTTTCTCTATTTTTTTCCTTTCTTATTTTCCTCAATGACTAATTTTCAGGTTTTTTTAAGCTTCTCTTTTTTTAAATATATCTTAGAGAGAGAGAGAAAAACAGTGATGTGAGAGAAACATCAATGGGTTGCCTCCTGCATGCCCCCTAACCTGGATGGACAGAGCCTGAAACCTGGGCATGCACCCCAACCAGGAATGGAACCTGCCACTCTCTGGCATACAGGATAATGATCCAACCGAGCCATGCTGGCTGGGGCTAATTTTCAATTTTTATTAGTTATACAGGATTATTGAAGGGAAGGGAGGAGAGTAACATTTAATGAGCACCAACTATGTACAAGGTACTTTCTATACAAGATTTCCTCTTAATAACCACTCAAGGTATATTTTATTCATCCCTCTACTTATAAGAATACCAGGATTTAGAGAAATAAAATAACTTGCTCCAGGTTAAAAGTCTCAAAAACCTGGTTCATGGTAGAACTGACTCAGGTCTGGCTACCACCAAAATCACTATACTGTATTTCCTTTATGTCAACATAAAGTTAAAACCACCACCACAACAACAAAGGAAAATTAGACCTCATGGTTTTAATCTGTTAACTCTAGTAAAGAATGCTTGTATCACTTCTCTTTGAATTATTTTTTGTTGTTGTTATTGTTAGACTTTTATATTTAGCAATTATTATACAGAACATATGTCTAACTTTCCAACATGTATATGTATGTACATTCTCTCAGCACATCATTTATTCATTTAGAGTACTCTGGAGCTTATAACCTACTGGTATAATTTTCCCCACAGGGATTCCATGTTTTCTGTTGGCTTCATGAAGAAACAACTCAGGCTTCTAATTTATCTTTGCATTACAACATTTGCTCGTATTTTAGCCCTTTCTATTTCAAAGAAAAAAATCAAAATAAAATGCTTTCCTTTGTAACCTTTAGTTCTAAGTAGATCCCATTAGGGACTTTAAAATAACCACATTTAAAGCTGATTCTTGCACTGGTAAACATTCTGTATGAAGTTAAATAAGCTTTGCCTGTTTTAAGAGAGTGGATTAAATTAAATAGCAGTGCATGTCACTTGCCAGAAGTGACAGGAATAAAGAATAGATTGTATACACTCCATTATTCCTATTATGCTGCTTCTTTTTCCTAAAATTGGTTTGATACTCTAGGACATTGCTTAGCCTACAGGAGATGTTGGATCCAAAGCTGAGGCAGATAGCCAGCCCCTTTTTAATGAACAGCTTTACTGAGATATAATTTACATACCATACCCCAATCCCATTTCTACCCATAACAAAATCTTTACCTCTGAAACTTGAAAGGAAAGGAATAAACACATTTTATGCTTTACCAGCTTACACTCAGTCTCCCTTTATCATTTCACCCACGCCCTCTTCCCCATTTTTCTTTCCCACTGCCCCACTAATTACTGCTCCATATGTAGTATATTGACACATCTACCATGGTATTTTCACATGTGGGCTTTCAAGAATTTCATAACAATTATGTTTCATTCCATGGTAAAAACAACCATAAAATAGCATCATTATACTTGAAAAGGCAATCATCCCTGAGTTAGGGCAGAACTATAAATACACCTGATGCTTTCACTTCAGAAAGAAAAAAATTGGCAGGAGGAGTGGAATTTGAGGTTTAATTTTTCATATCAATATTAACAATTAATATCAAGTTTTTCCCTCACAGGATCTGGGGGGTAACACAGATGGAAACGGATCCCAGTCCAGTGACTCAGCAAAAGGTGAGAGTACCTATCACACATGTGATGCCATTGTGTCAAAGTGAGAACGCCAAAATTGTTTTCTGAATCATGTCTTCAATGGCGATGCCTTCTTTAACTTTTGATACTCCTTATGCTAACTCTCTAAAGTCATCAAAAGCAGTCACATATAAAAACATTGTCTTAGTGTCCAAAAGATCCTATGAAAACCAAAGGAAGTTCGGCCTTAGCCGCATCACATTGAGTCTACATTATTCTCAGGTAACAGTGGGGAGAGGCCAGATAACAGGATGCCCTGCTATAGATGAATTAATTTCTGCTTTTTACTCTTATATGGACAACGAACATGCCAGAAAGTCAGCTTTAGAACTCATATCTAGAAAGAGGGGGAGATGAAGGAGTCTTGGGATCCTGAAATTAGCTACACTTCAAGAGGATGGGGCAGGGCAAGTTGTCCTGTTTTGAGGAAAAAGGGTAAACTGAGGCCCTGTGCACCCTGCAATTATGAAGAAACAGAAGCTGAGTAGTCTTTTGTCCCCCAAATGGAGGATTAAGGAAGCAGCTTATGTTTCAGGTTAGAAAAGGTAATTATGTAAATTTGGAAGGTGTACATTCCTGAAAGGAAGAGGTCAGTGGAAAAACTGAGTATTAATGAAGCAACTGAGGAAGAAACACTGTAGGGAACTTTGGGCTGAAATAAAAATCAAAGAGCTGTATCTCTTAAGAAATGACAGAGGCTTGAATGGGAATCTGGACAGTGAGGCAGCATCTCACAGGGAACTGGAAGCTTCTGTGGGCTGCAAAGAGCAAACTCACAAGGGCAGCGTGGTGGAAGGAAGAGTGGGAAACACCTTAGGTATAAAAGTCAGAGTGACCTTTTTTTTTTTTTTTTCAGAGTGACTTTTTTGAACCATGTAAGACCCAGGAATTTTTACTTGATGATTTATGGAGACATACGAACATGCCAGAAAGTCAGCTTTAGAACTCATATCTAGAAAGAGGGGGAGATGAAGGAGTCTTGGGATCCTGAAATTAGCTACACTTCAAGAGGATGGGGCAGGGCAAGTTGTCCTGTTTTGAGGAAAAAGGGTAAACTGAGGCCCTGTGCACCCTGCAATTATGAAGAAACAGAAGCTGAGTAGTCTTTTGTCCCCCAAATGGAGGATTAAGGAAGCAGCTTATGTTTCAGGTTAGAAAAGGTAATTATGTAAATCTGGAAGGTGTACATTCCTGAAAGGAAGCGGTCAGTGGAAAAACTGAGTATTAATGAAGCAACTGAGGAAGAAACACTGTAGGGAACTTTGGGCTGAAATAAAAATCAAAGAGCTGTATCTCTTAAGAAATGACAGAGGCTTGAATGGGAATCTGGACAGTGAGGCAGCATCTCACAGGGAACTGGAAGCTTCTGTGGGCTGCAAAGAGCAAACTCACAAGGGCAGCGTGGTGGAAGGAAGAGTGGGAAACACCTTAGGTATAAAAGTCAGAGTGACCTTTTTTTTTTCAGAGTGACTTTTTTGAACCATGTAAGACCCAGGAATTTTTACTTGATGATTTATGGAGACATAATAGTTTTCTATTGCTGTTATAACCAATTGCCACAAATTTAGTGATTTAAAACAACACAGGTGGATTATCTTACGGTTCTGTACTTTTGAAGTCCACAATGGGTCTCACTGGGCTTGGTCTCACAGGTGTTGTTCAGGCTGCAGCCTTTGGAGGCTCCAGTGGAGAATCCCTTTCCTAGCATTTCCCAGCATCTAGGGGCAGCCCCGGTTCCTTAGCTGGTGACACCCTTACTCCAGCAGGTCAGGCTGAGTGCTTCCCATACTGACACCTCTCTAGTTCCCCTTCTCTGCCTTCCTCTTCTACTTGTAAAGACCCTTGCGATTTATTGGGCTCACGTGGAGAATTTCCCTATTTTAAGGTCGGCTGATCAGCAACCTTAATTCTATTTGAAACCTTTATTCCCCTTTGCCATGTAACCTAACATGCACAGCTTCCACGATTAGAAGCATTATTCTGACTGCAACACGGAGATACTAAACATCCTGGTAATACATGTAACCTAACATGCACAGCTTCCACGATTAGAAGCAACACGGAGATACTGAACATCCTGGTAATATGGTAGGAGGGTCAGGGGAGCGAGCAAGTTGAGGGATAAACTCAGCCCTGGTTCTCAATGCTGGCTGCATGTATAATTAATTGTGTGGAAGCTTTAAAAAATACTAATGCCTAGGTTACAGCCTCAGATGTTCTAACGTAACAGGTTTGGGATAGGTCCCAGACATAGTGATTTTGGGATACATAGATCTGATGACCCAGCTAATTTTTATGTGCAGGAGGATTGAGAACACTAATCAAGGACATGGTGGTTGCTATCCTACCTTCAGGGGGGCAAGGACAGAAACCCAGATCACACACATTCTGGGATTCTGTGTTCTTCTCTGACTTCCATCAGTTATTTCTGTTATCTATCAAGTCCCACTTCTTTAATTTAACTCTATTAGATTTAATATATAGGCTTTAAATATTCTTAGAAGAAATCTTCCCCTAAAAATGTTAATCTAAATTGCATTTTATACATTTTAATTTATTTCCCCAATCTGTCTAAGCTTGTTTTCCAAAAATATTTTAACTGAAAATTACATTGTGAAGTTTATCAATAATAGTGTATTTTGCTATTTTCTAGCTTGTTTGTAACGAGGAGTTAAACTGTATTTCATTTACCTTAATAAAACCTATTTTAATGAATCTTCACTCTGTAGGGTTTACTTCATAAACACTTCATGGTATTGCAATCAGTTTATGCTTTTTTTGTTTTGTTACTTTTCTTATTTTATTTCATTCTTGCATGTAAAATTGTTGGCAGTTGCCATGGAAATTCTAATTGATTTCTTTCTGCTGTTTTGTAGGATTTTAAAAAGATTTGCACAATACATCATTCATATTGTTATTTTTATCTCTGTAAACTTGTAATGGCCTCTCCAAACAAACAAACAAAAAAGAAAAGAAAGAAAAAGCTGTGCAACACAAGCATCAGAGGCTACTTTGTTCAGTGTTGAAAGTTGTGAAGAACAGAAGAAAACTGAGGGGGAAAAGCCAAACTGGGAAGGGCAATGAAGAGGGTTAGAGTTCGGCAGTAAAAGTGTATGCCACGCCCTAACTGGTTTGGCTCAGTGGATAGAGTGTCAGCCTGCGGACTCAAGGGTCCCAGGTTCGAGTCTGGTCAAGGGCATGTACCTTGGTTGCGGGCACATCCCCAGTAGGGAGTGTGCAGGAGGCAGCTGATCAATGTTTCTCTCTCATCGATGTTTCTAACTCTCTATCCCTCTCCCTTCCTCTCTGTAAAAAAATCAATATATTTTTTTAAAAAAGTGTATGTCACACAGCCCTAACCAGTTTTGCTCAGTGGATAGAGTGTCGGCCTGTGGATTGAAATGTCCCAGGTTCGATTCCAGTCAAGGGGATGTACCTTGGTTGTGGGCATATCCCCAGTAGGGGGTGTGCAGGAGGCAGCTGATCGATGTTTCTCTCTCATTGATGTTTCTCTCTATCCCTCTCCTTTCCTCTCTGTAAAAAGTCAATAAAATATATATATATTTTAAAAAGTATATGCCACACAAAAGAAAGAATTCAGGTATCCCAGTGAACAGCAATGCGAGGGCGAGAGATGTGATTTTAGAGAGAATTGAACTTGTCAACATGACTGAGTTTTGAAAGACCAATGAATGATGAAGGGAGATGCAGGAGAGGCAACCTAGTGACAATGTCACCATATATTTTGTTTAACTCCTGGTGAATCTCAAAACCATCTCCGCTTCTGCTACATTCGCACACAGGCACACACACATGCTCACTAGCATGTCCTCAGAGACTGCATCAGTCTATCCACTGTCAGGACTAGCTAACATTCTTGTCAGTAAACCAGAGATGTGTTCCCTGACAAGACGATGTGTATTGTGCTTAACTGCCTTCTTCTAAGGAATGAGCTACCATACAATTTGCAGCCCTAAAGAGCATGAGAAAAAGAAAAAAGAGATTCTTGAGGATCTGGAATGAATTGGATTTGGTTTTAAGTTCACTGTAGAACTCCAAATAGTTTAAATATTCTTTTAAATTATACCACATCTTTTTCCAAAAGCTAATTGCTGTGAAGTGCAAAATAATAGAATATGATAAAAAGAAAGTAACGATAATTTTGAACCATGATATTGTAAGCTGAATCTAACACAATGTTATATGTCATTTATACCTCAATAAAAAAAAAAAGAAGGTAAGTACAGGCATACCTCAGAGATTCAGTTCCAGACCACTGTAATAAAGTATCACAATAAAGTGAGTTGAAATCTTTTTGCTGGTGGAGGGTCTTGCCTTCAATTTATATTAAAAACAACAAAAAACAACAACCCACCTGACAAGCATATTAAAGCAAAGAACAATAAAATGAGCTATATCTGTAGAGAAGAAAGAACTTTGTAGAGTGAACTGGAGTCAATTTAGGGCACCCACAGGTGCAAGTATGAGGTCTAAATAATGGTTAAAACCTTTGTGAATTTGCCTCTGAGCTTCTTAGTGGCCAAAGCAAAGCATGATCAGAATCAACACTCAAAGTACCTGTGAGGGCAACATTTATCAGGTGCATTGGAAAAACAGTCTTTCCAAGAATTGAGACAGAGGAGGGGATATTTTAATATGATGAACAATAGCCTCAACAATGTCCCTACAATGTGAAATAGCAAGTTTAACCTAGCCACTTTTTAAAAACTTTCACCAACTGAAGTCAAGGGCATAATGCTGGAGCACAACTCAAAGAAAGCTATTTAATGAGTGTGAAGGGTTTTGAAAGCCAAATATCCTGCTCTGGGATGGTGTTGGTGATCCAGGATGTGGAGAGAACTACAAGGCCAGTATACCTGTTTTAGAGAACACTTATGCCCCATCCCATGGCATGGTAAAATCAAGAGATTTAATGATATTTTACCCTACAAGCCATTTCAGAGTCTCACTTTACAACAAAGAAACATCATTCTCAGGTACTCAGATAAAAAAAGATCATGGTGATAGTAACCATGATTTGTCTGAAGACTCCACTATAAAAATTACATTACACAGACCCATGTGAAATATGCAAAAACTTTGGAAAATAAATGCCTAACGTAATTCACCATAGAACTCTTAGATAAATTATTATGACCGTGTTCTTCTGGTACAAGCATAAATGTGTTTCCGATAAATGCATTTTACTATGTTTTCCTTCATAAGATTACCCTATTATAAATTCAGGATGGTTAAAAGAAAAATTTAAGATCCTCTCTTGCTTTGGCAGTCAGAACAAGGTTTTTTTAAACCAAAAACATATGTTTAAATTTAGCTCCACATGTGCCAGCTAGTTATTGACTGATTACTGACATGTGTTTTAGCTCTAAGGATCTCAGATCTCTCTCTGCCTCTCTCCTCAACTCAACACCACACATCTCACATACATGCACACCACACATTGGGAATTTAGATATTTAGCAGGTAACCAGGACCTTGAATTTGGAGTGAGCACATTCCTTGATGAAAGAACAGTATGGAATACTTGTATGTAGTACCTTACGCTGGGGGAGAGGGGCACAAATGAATGATTCTTGCCAAATTCTGAATACCTCTTGAGCTTGTCTTTATCATTTTAGCAAATTGTTTCCCCTGAATGTTTCTCAGTATTCCAAGACATACTAAAAACAATGAATTTCTTAATCAGCTCTTCCCTAGGTAAGTGAAAACATCATTCTACCGGTGGAATAATCTTAGCAAATTGCCGTGGGAACACAATTTTGAAAACAGTCTAGTTTTGTTCCTCTTGATTGCCAAACCCTGGGTCTGATGGCCATCATCATCAGCCATGCATATTCCCAACTATGAAGAGCAAATTGACTAGCTGGAACACTCTGAAATCCATAGCCACATTTTTTATGGTGCCCAGGCCACTTCCAATCGCTGCAATCACTCATTGGCTGACTGGGGAAGGGATACAAAGGCAGGTGCATTGCTGGGAGACCTAGGAATCTGACAGCTCCAGGCTTTCCCTGACAGCCTTGCTGCCCAAGTTGCTTCTGTTCAGCCTTTCCTTTTTCTCTCCTTGGCTCACTGTCAGATTTGCACCAGGTCTGAAGACTTTTTCCATCTCCCTCTATTTTTCTCCCCCTAAGAAAACATTTGCCTATTTAATTGTCTTGGCATCTGCTTCTTGGAGGACCAGTACTAACATAAAATACTCTATTTATTTTTGATTGATTGATTTAAGAGAGATCAGAAAGGAGAGAAACATCGATTTGCTGTTTCCCTTATCTATGAATTCATTGGTTGAGTCTTGTATGTGCCCTGACTGGGGATCAAACCTGCAACCTTGTCATATCGCAGTGGTTCTCAACCTGTGGGTCACGACCCTTTGGGGGTCGAACGACCCTTTCACAGGGTTCGCCTAAGACCATTGGAAAACACATATATAATTACATATTGTTTTTGTGATTAATCACTATGCTTTAATTATGTTCAATTTGTAACAATGAAAATACATCCTGCATATCAGATATTTACATTACGATTCATAACAGTAGCAAAATTACAGTTATGAAGTAGCAACGAAAATAATTTTATGGTTGGGGGTCACCACAACATGAGGAACTGTATTAAAGGGTCGTGGCACTAGGAAGGTTGAGAACCACTGTCATATCGAGATGATGCTCTAACCAACTGAGCTACCTGGTCAGGGCCACTCTGTTTAGCTTTAAAGAAAGGATATGTTACTTACACTTAAGGAAATAACATCTTCACAGAGTTAATGACTGTGGCTCTAAATTAGTCTTCTGCTGGAAAAAGATGTGTTACATTTTGAGCATAACATTGCCACCCATAGATTTGGATCCCAAATGAAGCCAGATTAAAATTCCTTATAAATGATATTGCAAAATAAATTTCTAACCATTCTCTTGTCCAAAAGCCACAATGCTTCATCTACTCCTAAAATCATTGATAATCCATTCTTCCCAAGAATGCTGAGATTTTGTTTTCTGTAACCCCACTTCACATAATTAATATATGTAAATTATGCCAATTAAAATGTGCCAACTAGAATATGTTCTGTGGCCTAAAGCTCAAACTTTTGTGTGATTGCTGATATTGACAATATTTATCCTTATATTGTTGCTTATACAGTGATGCATCCTGAAATAATGTGGACAGGTCATTATAAATTTAAGACCACTCAAGGACATGCAGCTTTTTGGGGTTCTGTGAAGTAAGTGACATTCAAACCCTATTCCCTCTCTGAATTTGGAACCACCTAAAAAATTAAACAATTAGTCAGACAGAGATCAAAACATTTGGTAGTCTTTGCATAGACCATGGGCTACCCACCCGACCTTGGCAGAGCAAATACAGGCTTCCAACTGTAGGACAGAGCACAGCAATGGATAGAATGCTATTTGTTGCCAATGGGTGATTCCAAAGAAAAGAGCAAGTCCTGTCTGAGAACAAGCCAGCTCTAAAATAAAAGTATTAGTCTGTTCTCCACCTCATCACTGCGATAAGTTACTTTTCTTCTCTTATGGAGTAGTGTGAGGGGCAGAAAGAAGCAGAAGTGTCCTAATTTTTCTGAAAAGACAGCAATTTTATTTTGTTGGCCATGGTGGAAAATCAGAGAGGGAGAAATAAATAGTTCATCCTACAAAACCCCAAGCCCTGAGGTAAGTGGCATTAACTCTGTGTACGAAGGACAGAGCATTACTGGGCCCCTTTAGCTATAGGGCCAGCCAGGAAAGACCTGGCACAGAAAACAAAGCAAACTTTGCTTTTCTTCATTTCATTACTAGTCACATGTTTCAGAACAATTCATTCAAGATTCACATAAAGTTAGTTATGGGCTTTCCTAAATAGAGCTCTTACATCTTAAAAATAAACCCAAGGCTTTTAAAGCTTTGTAATTATCTTGTCTATTATCTCATCTGCTGCTTCATCTTTCACTCCCTCCCTTGATCTTTTATCTGTATGGGGGTTTGCATTTTTGCATAACTTTTAAAGTGAATTCTGGATATTTTCAGAGATGGGAAGGTAGGAATAGATATGTCATAATTTGTGTTAAGTTTTTTTAAAATTAATTCCTCAAGCACCTGATGAGTAACAGGTACCTGGATTTTTGGATTTTGAGTAAGAATTTTTAATTGTATCATTTCATTGCTGTGATCACATTTGAAGATGAAAATTCTTACAATTTCCTATACTGTGGAATTATATTTTTACTTAAATCACATTTTTAAATTAGACATTCTTAGGAACTCATTCTTAATAGTCCATAGAACTAATTTAGAGCAAAGTGAATGCTTCAAAATAAATGTACTCTTCTGAAAATGTGTAGAAAAAACACAATATATCTCAGAAAAAAATGATGTTTGAATAAACCACATAAATAGATGTAAATTTATGTATAGTTTTTCTGATTTAAAAGGTATTACATACTCATGCAAAATTTAGTAATTACAAAAAATATATGATAGAAGAGAATGCATATAAAGTAGAATAAAAACCATCTTTTAAATTATCATTTGATGCAACCATTAACATTTTATCTTTCTTTGCAATATTTTACATCACAGATACACACATAATGTATCATACTAAGTAGTTTTAGCTTAAATATTTTTCACAATATGAGCATTTTTCTATATTATTAGACATTAAAGTATGTTTTTAATGATAGCATACATAAGAATTCGTCATCGAGTATTTTACCTGACCACCCTTAAACATATAACATTTGTTATTCCAATTTTTTTTTACCATTGTAAATGTTATAAACATTCTCATATTAAGTTTTTTAATATATTGCTATTTCCATAGAAAATAAGACAAATTTACTGAATTTGAAGATATTAATATTTGAAAGGCTGAGGTCAAATGACTAGTTATTAACTTATTTTGGAGGAGAATCCCATGGAAATACTTCCTTTTTTAAAAACTGATTTGAGAAAGAGAGGAAGAGAAAGAGAGAGAGAGAGAGAGAGAGAGAGAGAGAGAGAGAGAGAGAGAGAGAGAGAGAGAGAGAGAGAAACAGACAGAGACAAGCAGACAGAGAGACAGACAGACAGAAATGATTTTGTTTTTCCACTTAGTTATACATTCACCGAGAGAGACAGAGAGAGAGAGAGAGAGAGAGAGATAAGCAGACAGAGAGACAGACAGAGAGAAATGATTTGTTTTTCCACTTAGTTATACATTCACTGGTTGATTCTTTATGTGCCCTGACTGGGGATAGTACCTGAAACTTTGGCATATAGGGACAACACTAACCAACTGAGTCACCCGGCCAGGGCCTGGAGACACTTCCTTTCTAGTTTTGAATTACTGGAAAGCCAAATTAATAGCGAGAAGTTCCTTTAGGGAGTGTAAAATAGGGCAAGAGGTGGTAGTCTTCAAGGGTATTTCATCCAGGCCATGGTGATCCCTGTATTTGTGCCTTCTTCAGTTAAATTGATGTCCTTGTACTAAAATATTCTGTCATCACAAACCTTATTTATAATATAATTTAGATAGCTCTTGGGTTATAATATTTAAAATATTATAGAGCATTTTAAACTCTGCATGTGCCAAGGTTACTCCACACAATTAACTAATTGCTCAGATGTAGTTATAGTAGATATTTCTACTGGTAAAAGATGATAATGCCTATTTTTTTCCACATTTTACACAAATAACTAATCTACTATATACTTTTGGCTATTCTGTTATTCTTCTGACAGTTTCAATATATTTTCATTCTCTTGGGAGCTATGAAATTATACATATACTAGTGGCCCAGTACACAAAATTCGTGCACAGTGGGGGGGTGTCCCTCAGCCCAGCCTGCACCCTCTCCAATCTGGGACCCCTTGGGGTATGTTTGCCAGTTTAGGCCCGATCCCTGTGGGCCTAAACCGACAGTCGGACATCCCTCTCGCAATCCAGAACCACTGGCTCCTAACTGCTCACCTGCCTGCTTGCCTGATTGCCCCTAACCACTCTGCCTTCTGGCCTGCTCACCCCCAACTGCCCCCCATTGCCGGCCTGATTGCCCCCACTTGCCCCCCCCCCTGCCAGCCTGCTTGCCCCCAAATGCCCCCCCGCCAGCCTGCTTACTCACAACTGTCCCCCCTGCCGACCTGCTCATCTCTAACTGCCCCCCTGCCAGCTCTGGGATCAATGGCAGAGCAGAGGCAGGTGTTTCCCACCAGCCTGCACTCCGCCATTAATCCCCACCCAGGGGGAGGCCCTTTCCACTGGCCTGCGCTCTTCGATCAATTGCTGCCCACAGGGAGGCCCTGCCTGCCCTGCCCACCCTGCCAGGGCTCTGTGATCAATGATGTGCAGAGGGAGGCCCTGGCCACCCTGCTGGGACTCTGTGATCAATGGCAGAGCAGTGGCAGGCATTTCCCACCTGGACTATGCTCTGCCATTAATCCCCACCCACAGGGAGACCCTGCCCACCAGACCTGGGCTCTGAGAACAATGGCAGAGCAGAGGCAGGCGTTTCCCACCCGGCCTGGGCTCCACCATTAATCCCCACCCACAGGTAGGCCCTGCCCACCAGGCTTGGGCTCTGCGATCAATGGCAGAGCAGAGGGAGGCCCTTCCCACCAGGCCTGGGCTTACCATTGATCCCCGCCCACACAGAGGCCTTGCCCACTCTGCTGGAGCTCTGGGATCAATGGCAGAGCAGAGGCAGGTGTTTCCCACCAGCCTGCGCTCCGCCATTAATCCCCACCCAGGGGGAGGCCCTTTCCACTGGCCTGCGCTCTTCGATCAATTGCTGCCCACAGGGAGGCCGCCTGGGCTCTGCCCACCCTGCCAGGGCTCTGTGATCAATGCTGCGCAGAGGGAGGCCCTGCCCACCCAGCTGGGGCTCTGTGATGGGCCCTCCCAGCCTTGGCGGCTTGCCTCAGCCCTCCCAGCCACGGTTTTGTCTGGAAGGAGGTCCGGAAGGTCGTCCGGAAGGTCTCCTGGTCTAATTAGCATATTACCCTTTTATTAGTATAGATTTCTCTCTCTCACCCCGACCCTCACCTAAAGTTAGGTTTAGAGTCAGATGTGAAACCAAATTCAAATATATGTGGCGATTGAGTAAGAAACCAGCAATTAAGAGAATTCAGGACTGTTCACACCTGGGAAGTCAATTGTGGTCTTTATAGATATGGATATGTCTGCATGTCTAAAAGGAACAAGTGGGGCCTTTAATAGCTCAATTGGTAGAGGACTGTAAAAAGGATGCAAGAAAGTTAGGCACTCAGATATGTAGTTCTTTAGAGGCTAAATGTGATGAATCAGCCACTTCAACTGTTGCCTTTTGAGAGTTTACAGGCTATGGGAGTATCTGTTACCTAGTCAGATCTAAAAATTACCTATAGTGGAACCAATATTCAACAGGTATAAAGGGGAATAGACATTTGATGAGGTCAGGAGTATTCAGAATTCTAAATTCACTCATTTGTGAACTGATTCATTCATTCCTTCAGCAAATATTTATTAAGCATCTACTGTATAGTGATGCTAAACTAGACACTATGGATTTAAGGATAAACAGGAAAGAAAAAATCTTTGTTCTATTTTCTGAATTTATATTGGAGGGGATAGAAAATAAACATACACAAAGGCAGTACAATTTTCAGTAGTGATAAGAGCTAGAAAGAAAAATGAAGCAGTGTAAAGAGATGGAGAGTGATGGGTATGCTACATTAATGAGCGTTTCAAACCTGAATGAAGTGAGGAAGCAAAGCCATTAGGAGGCACAGAGGAAGAACTCCCCAGGTGGAGGAACCTTTTAGGTCAAAATTCCTGAAGCAGGAAGACACTTGGCTGGTTTATTCTACCGCACAAAGGCCATTGACTAGACAGAGCAGAGAAAACAAAGAAGAGAATCCTAATCTATAAGTTCAAAGAAATGGAGGCAACCAGAGTTTTTGAGATAATGGACAGAACTCTAGATTTTATTCTTATTATCCTATAGAAAGTCGATGGAATGTTTGATTGGAAGAGTAGCATAACCTGATATGCGATAGAAAAGCAAGAATAGAAGCAGGAAGTCCATGGGTAGTGCTGGCAAGAACACAGCCTGACTTGGATGATACATATGGTAAGAGAGATGGAAAGCAGTAAAGTTGATGATAGGCTTTGATATAGTCAATAAAACTTGCTGAAGATTGGCTATGGGTTGTGAAGAAAATAGAGTAATAAGAGGATGAAGCATTGTTTGTTTTTTTTACTCCTGTAACTGAGATCATGGTGATGTGATTTATTGAGAGTAAAAGCCCTAAGGGAGTAATAGGTAAAGGATGGAAGGGAATTGAAAGTTCTGTATTAGACATGCTAAATTCAAGATGCCTATTAGACAAGCAAGTGCAACTACCAACTGGGCAATGAATGTGAGTTTAGAGTTCAGGGAAGATGTCAGAGATGGAGGTATAAATCTGTGAACCATTCAAAGATAGATAGTATTCAAAGCTATGGGAGTGGATGAGATGACTTATGGAGAGAATATGGGTAGAGGAGAGGAGAAATGAGAAGAGGTGAAAGGTGATTTGAAAGCCTGGCAGTGTGCCAACACTTAGAGCTCAAAGAAGAGCACAGCCAGAATGTTGAGAAAAATAGTACAGAGAAGTAACCAGTAAAATGTACAAGATGGAGGTCATTGGTATGATGATTTATAGCCCATGTAACTTATAGTCCAAACCATGATTTTTAAAAAAGTGAAATGGAAGTTATCAATAATTCTGCCAAAATATTAGTGTAAACTGGGACTGTCCTGGGCAAACAAGAACATATAGTCAACCTAACACTGGCGACCTCCGTAAGATGGGTTTCAGCAGAATTGTATTGATGGCAATCTGATTGGTGTGGGCTAAGGAGCGATAAAAGGTGAAGAAATGAAAACAGGAACTTTAGGCAACCCTTTGGAGAAATTTCACAATAAAGAAGGTAGCAAAAAATGGGACATGGCTAGAGAGAATATGAAATTGAGGAAAGGGTGGGAGTTTTTTATTTAATGGGAGATATTGTAGCATCTATGTATGCTAATGTAAAGGGCCAGGAGAGAGGAAAATTTTGATAATGCAAGGGGAAAGGAAGAGCAGAAGGAGAACAAGGATGAGATTCTGTGCACAAGTGTAATGGCTGAACTTGGATGTTCAGTACACCCATTGTAATGAGGGAGGCAGAATATGTGGATACTAGAGGCCCAATGCACAAAATTCTTGCATGGGTAGGATCCCTAGGCCCGGCTGGCGATCAGGGCCAATCTATGGGCAACCCGTGGGGTGATTGGGGTTGGCACCTGCCTTGGCTGGCCTGGGGCCTGCAGGCTGGGGCAGCTCCTGTGTTGAGTGTCTGACC
>NW_005366833.1:1048157-1055547 GCF_000412655.1 Myotis brandtii | reverse complement strand
GGAGACCCAGGTGGAAAAAATCCTTTGACCAGAGACTCAAAATGTAACATGTAGTGAAAACTTTAGCACTCAAGCACCATGTGACCCTGGGAAAATCTCCCACCCTGGTTGTTTAATCTGTACAAGGAAGATAAAATAAAAAAAGCATATGTCTTGTAGCACTCAGGGGTTGGGGAAATAGTGTCTGTCAAACAATCATTGTAGGAATTTTAGGAAAATGTAAGCTTTTTGTGGGGGCAGCACAAAGTAAGCCAAGCAAATGAGTATTTCTGGTGATTTATTGTCTACGAATAACTTGGTTCAACTGACTCAGTAGAGAAAACCAGAATTAAATTATTAAAATTCCAAATTATGTTATTTCCTGAGTTAAACCCCCTAGGATCCATTCCATGGAAGGAAAATAAGCAAAGACCACTCCCTTTCATATGAATTAAACTTCCATTTTCCTAGTCAGCCAGGTAAAGTTGCTGAGAGACAGTTTACTCATCTGGAAAATGTTGTCTGAGTAGTCAGTTCCAGATGTGCCTTTAGTTACTGCAGACATTGGTCCACACTAATAGAATTATAACACAGGTCATCTTTAGCATCCACCAGTGCAACAATCACACCTGCTAAGCTATCGCAGGTAGGACACAGGCCTTTACCAATTAGAGGCTGATGCGCACAATAACACCCTATTCATCTATGCATGCCACTGCCAGAGAGAGAAATCAACTATGTTTGGACAAAATCAGTGCTCTGTAAATTAATTCGTTACATGGTTAAATACGGAGTCCTTAAGAACAAGTTTCTAAAAATGGCACAGGTGTAGCAATTTATGTAATTTAAAGAACCAGTTAACGTTTTTAGTTATTGACCCTATGAACCATTCTGTTATTCAGTGACTAAATTCAACTTAAGGGTACTTGCTATCCATTACATCCAAAACCAGGTTCCCACTCATTATTGGGGTAAAAGCAAAGAGTATAGTTTATAAGCATATGTAGATAAAATCACTTCATAATCTCCAAATTACTGACTTGATCCATTAATAGTAGCACTTTTTAAAAAATATATTTTATTGACTCCCTACAGAGAGGAAGGGAGAGGGACAGAGAGTTAGAAACATCGATGAGAGAGAAACATCGATCAGCTGCCTTCTGCATACCCCCTGCTAGGGATGTGCCCACAACCCAGGTACATGCCCTTGACCGGAATCGAACCTGGGACCCTTCAGTCCACAGGCCGACGGTCTATCCACTGAGCCAAACCGGTTAGGGCAGCACTTGTTTTAATTGAAATATGTTTTTAAAACTTTTAATAAAATTAACACAGTATTAACTGAAAAAATAGATTAAGAATATGGTATTTCATGTCAAGTTCTCATTAAGGGTTCAGTTTCAGATGCTAAGAAACCATTGTAATTATAGCCATTTCCTATAGACATTGACTTACCATTCAGAATTCACCTGTGAAGTACAGAGATAATGGTCAGCATGCTGTGAATCATAATTGAATAAGGAGACCAAGTTGTTTTCACTGTTCACAGGCTCTATGAACTCTTACTTTTGGAGGTGACCTACCTTTTATTACGTATATTAAAATGCACTCACATTCCACATTAAATGTAATATATACAGAAGAGCTGAGTTGAATTGCCAACTACTTGACCTAATGCCACAATTTAGAGACATTTAATTAAACACTAGTTAAGTTCAATGATGCTATCTTCTTTGCATTTTGTGGAACCAATAAAAAATTTTGTTATTGATTTTTAGAAAGAGAGAGAAGGGGAGAGGAGAGAGAGAGAGAGAGAGAGAGAGAGAGAGAGAGAAACATTGATTTATTATTCCACTTATATATGCATTCATTGGTTGCTTTTTGTATGTACCCTGAACAGAGATCTAACCTACAACGTTGGTGTATTGAGATGGCACTCTGACCAACCAGAGCCCAATAAAATATTTTTTAAGTTTCAAACATTTTTTCTAGATTTAAATAAACATTTGCTCATTTTAATACTGCAACTTTGTTTACTTGACTTGAAATCAATGATTTTTTTTTTGTAATGTCTGAAACATTTTTATAGGACCTTGAAAAACTCATGGACCCTAGGCATGGCACCTTATTGCTTAATGGATAAAATGGAACTGGGTGTAAACAAAGACCTTCGCTCTGAATGATGTTTGAAGACTTAGCTATGTAAAATCTCAGAAAGACTGCAGTGGGATATAAATTATTCACATGGCATCCCACCTTTTAGTTATCAAATACAATGGAATACTTCTTTATAACTTCCCCATCCAGACTATATTTTCCTTTTTTCTTCCACCACCTTTTTATAGGTCTCTATCCTATCAGACACAAACTATTTCAATAGACTTTTATTTCATCTCACTGCCTGAAGTTCTCCCCTGTTTCAACAGAGGGCAGAGATTAGGCTTGTTAAAATGGTAGTGCACCACACAATTAAGTATAATTCAATTAAACAACTAATCAATCAATTAAATTGAATGACTTGGATGTTTTGTAGTAATATACTATGTATGTGGGCTATTTAAACATAAATGTTGGCTTTATCTTCTAACTTCCAACAAAGCTTTTCTACTTATTTTTCTTTGAACGCACAACACATTTTCACCCTTGTTTGTTCATTAATTCAGTCACTCAACAAATATTAAATTCCTATAGAGTCATACACATTGTAATAGTCACTGTGGATTCAATGATGAATAAGAGCCTAGGCAGGCAACTAGCATAGGTCCCCTATTCTAGTGGAAGACAAATAATAAGATACATATACCTGAAGTGCTACTGGTGCTTTGATTGAGGTAAATACAGGCTACAGTGAAAAGCACAAAGGAAGAGTGGTCAATTCTGCCTGAGGATAGCAGGTAGGAGAGTGTGATTCATGAAAAGCTTATTTTTGGAAAATGTATAACCATTTACTAGGCATACATTTGGGCAAGGATATTCCAGGCAGAAGTAGTAGTATGAACAAAGACATTAAGGCAAGAAATAGATATAAAAAATATTATTGAATTGATAAGTTTGTATTCATCAAAGCAAGGACAATAAAATTATAATAAACTAGAGGCCCGATGCATGAAATGCGTGCAAGAGTAGGCCGCCCTTGCAGCCCCGGCTTCATTCAGAAGGTCATCCAGATGGTCGTTCCACTGTTTGGCCGTTTGGTCAATTTGCATATTATGCTTTTATTGTTATAGATTTGTTGTTGATATAATTAAAATATTTAAACTTAAAATAATAATGTTGTGAGTTTTAATATACCTACTTTACAACTTTTCAATATTTTTAAGCTTTCTTAATGTTCTAAAAAAACAACCATTTAAAACATACATAAATACATGTATCTAGGGGCACACATTTTTACTTTTGTCTCAGACTCAAATATGACTTAGCATGGCACTGTCAGATCCTGTTTTTATTTAAAATTTTGACATTTTGTTCATCATGGATTGTTCATCATGGATTGATTTTCACTTTGCAAAACTTTCTCATTAGAATGTTAGTTATTTTGATTACTGAATTTTCTGGAGGCTCTTATATTTTGCACCCAAGGTGGGTGCTTTATTCACCTCACCCTAATCTCAGCCCTGGGAAAAGCCATTATGTCTGTATTTTAAAGATCATTCTCTCACAATGTTGAGTATAAATTGCTGAAAACTGGTATTTGACTGGAGAAATGGGGGCAAAATCAAAGAAGATAGAGTGGAGGCAAGGGTGAGAGAAGTGTCAGGAATGAAGAACAAGGAGAATTTGATAAAATAACTGTGTGTATGGGAATGCTCTCTATCCTGGGATTCATTCTCCAAATGATGATTAGCAAAGCCCAACACAGTCTCCCTCCTCCAGGCATCTCTTTTCACCCATTTAACACCATGGAAAATTCCTCCATCACCATGTTTTTATCTCTTAAACTAGAGGCCCAGTGCATGAATTCGTGCATGGGTGGGGTCCCTCCCCCAGGCCGGCTGGGCTGGGTGGTCAGTGTGCTCACACAGCCAACCTCTCACAGCTGGCCAATCTCCGTGGTCCCTCCCCCTGGCCGGCCCCAATTGGCCCTGATGGAGGCCGGCAACCTGCGGGGAGGGACTGCGAGAACTTTCTCATTAGAATGTTAGTTATTTTGATTACTGAATTTTCTGGAGGCTCTTAAATTTTGCACCCAAGGTGGGTGCTTTACTCACCTCACCCTAATCTCAGCCCTGGGAAAAGCCATTATGTCTGTATTTTAAAGATCAGTCTCTCACAATGTTGAGTATAAATTGCTGAAAACTGGTGTTTGACTGGAGAAGTGGGGGCAAAATCAAAGAAGACAGAGTGGAGGCAGGGGTGCAAGAAGTGTCAGGAATGAAGAACAGGGAGAATTTGATAAAATAACTGTATGTATGGGAATGCTCTCTATCCTGGGATTCATTCTCCAAATGATGATTAGCAAAGCCCAACACAGTCTCCCTCCTCCAGGCATCTCTTTTCACCCATTTAACACCATGGAAAATTCCTCCATCACCATGTTTTTATCTCTTAAACTAGAGGCCCAGTGCATGAATTCGTGCATGGGTGGGGTCCCTCCCCCAGACCGGCTGGGCTGGGTGGTCAGTGTGCTCACACAGCCAACCTCCCACAGCTGGCCAACCTCCGTGGTCCCTCCCCCTGGCCGGCCCCAATTGGCCCTGATCAGGGCCAATTGGGGCCGGCCAGGGGGAGGGACCACGGAGGTTGGCCAGCTGTGGGAGGTTGGCTGTGGGAGCACACTGACCACCAGAGGGTAGCTCCTGCATTGAGCATCTGCCCCCTGCTGGTCAGTGTGCATCATGGTGACCATTTGACGGGTTGTTTGGTGGCTTAGGCTTTTATAAATAAACATCAGTCAGCTCAGACAGCCATAACAAGATATCATAAATTTGTGTTGCTTAAACAACAGAAATGTATTTTTCTCACAGTTCTGGAGGTTGGAATTTGGGGTCAGGGTACCAGCATAGCATCATCCCATATACTAGAAACGGTGGATCAATTGCCAGTCAGGGCACATGCCCACGTTGCAGATTCAATACCCAGTCCAGTGAGTATGGGAAACAACGGAACAATGTTTCTCTCTCACATCAATGTTTCTCTCTCCCTTCTTCTCTCTGAGATTAATTTAAATGAATGATAAATAATGTTCTATACGTATGGTTTTAGTGAACTATGAAGTGAAAAACTCATTATCACACATATATACATATATACAACATGACCCCATTCAGGGCATGTCCAGCCTGTCTCACCCAGTCCTGATCGGGGCCAATCAAGGTCGATTGGGACTGATTGGAGCTGTCTCACCCAATTCCGATCGAGGCCAATTGGGGCCGTCTCGCCCAGTCCCCGTAGAGGCCGATCAGGGCCAGCGGCCAGGGAGGGACCACGGGAGGTTGGCTGCCTGGGGAGGGACTGTGGGAGGGCTCCAGCAGCAAGCTAACCTATAGGTCAGAGTGTCTGCCCCCTGGTGGTCAGTGCACATCATAGCAACTGGTCGAATGATCAAATGAATGATCGGACACTTAGCATATTAGGCTTTTATTATATAGGATGGAAAGTACCAAAAGGATAAATGATTTTAAGATTGAAGATTAGTGAAGTGTGTACTAATAATCTCACTTTCACAAGCACAGAAACTACTCATGTAAAGATAATTTCCAAGCAGAAATAACTAAAGAGAAACAAACAAAACACATGAAAATAAATGTGAACTATATAAAGGATACTAGATCGTAGCCTATATCCAACAAGACGAAGTTAAAAGGAACCAGGACAGCCCTAGCCGGTTTGGCTCAGTGGATAGAGCGTCAGCCTGCGAACTGAAAGGTCCCAGGTTCGATTCTGGTCAAGGGCACATGCCCAGGTTTCGGGCTCCGTCCCCAGTGGGGGGCTTGCAGGAGGCAGCCGATCCATGATTCTCTCTCATCATGGATGTTTCTATCTCTCTCTCCCTCTTCCTTCCTCTCTGAGATCAATAAAAATATAATTAAAAAAATAAAATAAAATAAAAAAATAAATAAAAACATTTTGGATCCTCTACTTTCAACAAAAACAATGCTACACAGGGTCAGGTATGAGAAGTGGGTGAGGTGTTGCCAAAGGTTCCCTTCTTTGAGTCTCAGCTTCCTCTTCTGTAGAACGGAGACCAAAGATTATTATCTGTTCATAATTATTGAATACCGTGGCAGCTGTGTTTCCCAAGGATGGCCACATTTCCCATCCCTTCTGTGGCCTTGCTACTTTCCACCACGTCCTCTCTCTTGAAGCGGGGCTGACAGGATGGTAGCCAGAACACTGGTTGCCCACAGAATTCCAAGGCTAAGGCTGAAAAGGTGTGGGTCTGCAGCCCCGCCCACTCTGCCAGGTTTTCAAGCTCCAGGCTCTGGCTGGTGTGGGGCCTGCCCTCCTGGCTCGGTTCCCCCTGGTCGGCTGTGCAACCCGAGTGCCTCAATGAGCACCATGGCCCACCTGCTGGTGCTGCTGGGCCCAGCAGGCAGGGTAAACACCTAGGTCGGGCCTCATGCCTCCTGGCTCCTGGGCGCCGCTGTCCCTTGTGCCCTGCCGCCCCTAATTCCCGCTGCTGTTCTGACCGGGGCCAGAGGCCTGGCTGCTGTGCGCAGCCTGTGGGGACTGCAGTGGCCACCAGGTAAGCCTCCCCATCCCATCCCTGATCCCAGGTCCACTTCCACCAAAGGAGGGCTTTGCTCGTGCAGCTGCCCAAGACTGAGCACCTCCAAGGTTCCTGGGCGCCGCTGTCCCTTGTGCCCTGCCGCCCCTATTCCTGCTGCTGTTCTGACCGGGGCCAGACACCTGGCTGCTGTGCGCGGCCTGTGGGGACTGCAATGGCCACCAGGTAAGCCTCCCCATCCCATCCCTGACCCCAGGTCCACTTCCACTGAAGGAGGGCTTTGCCCGCGCAGCTGCCCAAGATTGAGCACCTCCAAGGTCCCCAGACCCCAAATTTCTGCCAGCCAAGGTGGTTGGTCGGCTGGCTCTGCCCCTGATCAGGGTGTTGGGGACCGGGCCAATGGGAGGGTGGGCGATTGAGGCCGGATCAGCCTGATTGGCTGCTGCAGTGCGTGTCACAGCCACCAGTCGTTCTGGTCATTCTGCCATATGGTCACTGGACTTTTATATATATATAGATTAGATTACATTGTCTTTGCTGCCAAAGACAGTATCTCACATTGCTTTGATTATTCTACAGTGTTATAAGCACATACATGCTCAATAAATACCTCTTGAAAAAACTAGACTCATCAATGCTTTTTAACATAGTTCCAAGGTAGTATCCATAATTATTAAGCCAACAAAAGAATTCAAATCTTCTTTGGATATATTTTTAAGGTTAGAATGCTCATTTGTCTGT